>NC_043711.1:61337247-61473940 GCF_006229205.1 Suricata suricatta
GCCGGACAGGCATAGAGGGAGGGCGCGCGCGAGTCGACAGCCGCGGCGGCCGGGCCGCGGGCTGGAAACGCGCCGGGCGCCGCCGCCGAGCGCGCAGCCGCCCTCCCCCGGGCGCTCCCAGGACACTCTCCACGCCCGCGACCCCAGGCCTAGAGTGAACTTCATCCGATTAGGAGAAATTCGTCTGACCGGGAGGCTTCGGCGTGCGGGGATCAATTTGACGTGTCCTCCACGTCAATCTCGGCAGTCACGCCGGAGACGCGCGAGTTGGCAGCTTATTGGTTCCCGTCACTGCACCCAGCGCCCCCCTCCCGGGCCTGAAACTCTACCCCCTCCTCCTGTCCTCCTCCCGCCTCGGCCCTCTTCCGTAACCCATCCCCCCTACACACACACACACACACACACACACACACACACACACACAATCCTAACCCCAGCCGGACCTGGGACCTTTCAGGGTCTCAGCTCCGCTCGAAGCCCCTTACGCCTCCGGTTTTGAGAATGACGGGGATAGTCATTTCAAATTGATGACTATTCATTAGTGCTAGTGTTTCCACTAGTAGTAGTCTGGGGTTTAGTTTTATTATCACTTCCACCAACATTGCCGCTAAGATAGCAGAGGATACAAGTTGATCCTAGCAAGGTCTTTAGTATATGGCTGCGTCTACCGCCTCTTTCCCGGGTTAGGGGCCTGTAGAGAGTGGTGCCAGTACCCCAGCTCCAGGCATGGATTCGTCATGGTGAGTGTTCAGCGTGGTGCAGAGTGCTTGCGGGGAGGGGGCGGGGGCACTGCAGCCCAAGACGATTTTCCCCTGAGCAGACTCTTGCGTGTCCCATTTCTAGACAACACCCCAAACCTGACCACAGGAAATCTTTACAATATTTAATTGCCACCCACTCCATTGGGATAGTGGCGTGATTTCAGTGATGTGAAAGGGGCACATGGATTCTGTCTTTCTGCAGACAGGCTCACCCACCCAAACTCATTTTTGATAGATGGCACGCGCTGCTCCCCAAGAAAGGGATCCATCATTCTCCAGATTCCAGGCTTGTCCTGGCGGTCTGTAGGAGGTTGCATGACCTAGCTTCCTCAGTAGGCCTAAAAAGCAGTTCCTTTCTTCCAGGCGGGGTTCCCCACAATCTTCCCTGCCCAGGTGGCCTAGCCTCATCCTTCACCCAGCGGCTTCCTGGGGTCCTCACTAAGTCACTGAATGGTCCCTTCTTTGACATTATGTGTTCCGGGTTTGCATAGCCCAAACTCTTTGACCTTAGCATTTCCCATCAACTCTTCTCCATTTCTACCTGCGTCAACATCCAGTTCAGGACTTCCCGGAAATCTGTGTCACCAAGGATGTCAGTCCCAGAAGGAGTCATGCAATGGGGTCCAAGAGATGACAGATGAAGGGAGAAAGCTCTGGAACTGACAAGAGGAGGCTGGGACCTGGGAATTCGAGTTTAGGGTCAGTGAATACCAAGGGCATTGACTGACATGGTGGGAGCAGGAAGGGGGACATAGGAAGGAGCACTCAGTGCTCAGAACTCCCTGGAAGGTCCCCTTGTGCTCCATCCCCTGAGATTCTAGCACTTGGGAGCCTGCAGAGAGCTGCGCACTGTGCCCAGCCACAACCCTTCCGGAGGCACACCCGACCAGCTCAGGCTGGGGAACTAAGCGATCCTTGGACCCTCAGCTCCAGGGCCAAAGAGCATCCAAGGGCTCCTAGCTAACATATCAAAATATGTCAATTTGGAGGGCCTATGCCCTATACCCTGGGCTGTCTGGACAGAGGGCAATGGCTCAGGAAAAAATTATCTTTCGAAAAATAAAACCCAGGTTCAGAAGAGGTGAGAACTCTTCCCTCCCGCCATACTGAGAAAATAGTGCAGTCTCGGACTCTGGGATCCTCTGGGAGGCCAGGGACCGGGAATAAGACAGAGCTCTGGGAAAGGGGGGTGGAATAGAACTATTTGGACTAAGCCTGCACAACCGACCATGCAGGATCGGGTTACCAATGGGGGAGACGGGGCGGTGTGGATTAAGGTGGGCACACCAGAGTTAGCAGCTCTGCAAAGGCACGGAGCAGAAAACTGAGCTCACACAGGATGTGGAGCATTCTGAGGCGGAGGCTGCAACGAGTGGCATGAGCGGGCTCCCGCCCCCCGCCCTCAGTTCTCTCCAGGTGGTTTGCAACCTCTTAGTCCCCGATCTAGACTTTCATTGTCTGAATTTCAAGTTGGGGAATGGAGACCAAAAAGATTGGTTCCTAGACCTGGGAACCACAGAACCCATAACCCAGTACATCCCTTAGGCTAGATGAAGAAGCTAAAGCCGTTTCTTTCTCCTGTAGGAGAGGAGTTGGCATGCACGCTCAGAGAAGAGCAAATAAAGCCGGAGGTGCCACGGTGAGAGCTGGTTTACAACTCCCCACCAGGGAAACATCATCCCACCTCTGCCAGCAGAGCGCTGGACGCGGGCAAAGAGATGCAGCCCAGGACAGGACCTTCTCATTCCCCTGAGGGAGCGCCGTCGGAGCGGGGGAGACAGTTGAAGGATTGGACCCGAGAGTTCTTTATGGTGTCAGAGCCCGCCGCCTCGCACTTCCTATCTCACATCCACCCTCCCACCCCACCCCTCAGCAGCCAGCCGCTAGCTGCCCAGACCACACAGCGCTTGCTGCAGCCTGCTCACAGCCGGTCCCCACAAAAGCTTGCAATTTGTCGCCCCCTTTCGGCCTCCGACCCGACTCAGCGGGTTCCCGCGGCGACTAGGCTGGCCTGGGGGCGAGGTAATTGATCCAAGTGCGAGATTGCCGGAGAAAAGGAAACGTGTCTTCTACCTGTCTCGGATGCAGCATGGTCCCTTGCATGGCCGACGGGACGGCGGCATGGCCGGCACTGAGCCCGCAGAGGTTAAAAAAAAAAAAAATGTAGTTCCATGTGAACGCCGGGCTAGATTTGGCTTAGTTGTTCTCAGCGCCCAGGGCGCAGCGGGGAAACCGAGTGAAGAGCGCTTCCCAGGGGCAAGGGAGCCGTCACGCTAAGGGAGCACTCCGGAACCTGTGACCGGATGGATCCAGCTAGGAGGGCTGGACGCCCGGCGGAGCGAAGGGGTGGATTCGAGGATCCCCGAATGGCCTCAGGAACTGACCCAGATTTCCCAAGGCAGAGAAAGGGGAGGAAACGCCGCAGAAATCGTGAGTTAAAGATGAGGCAGGAAGAGAGTGCCTGCCTCCTTGGGGGACTGGGTGCTGGCGGAGGCTGGAAGGGTTGTCCAAGGTCATCCTGGGAGCGACAGTCGCCCCTACTAAATGTTTCCTGCGTCGCTTTAATTTTTGGTGGGATTGTTTCTGGGAGCCTTTTGGGTGCAAACGAAACATGCCAATCGTAATAGGCCACGGTGTTCCCGGAAGCCTTGTATTTCAGGACCTAAGGGAGAAATCTAAACACGCTCATGAAAGCCTGACTCGGGTCCGCTTGGTCGAAGGAGCAACCCCGGGGCCCGATGCCCCCAAGTTTGCATTTCGGTTCTGCAAGGAAGGACCCGAGGGCAGGAAAGCCCGGCCTAACTACCAGCGGCCGGTAGCCACCAGCCTTCCCTTCCTCCGGGACGCAGAACCAGTACAGGCACCGCCCAGAGAGCAGGGTCAGGATCCGGGGTCTTGCTTCCGACAGCCACGCTTCAGGCCTGCCAAGCCCACAATTGCTCCTGCTTGTGTCCCCAAGTTGCTGCTATGAGTTTAAGAACACTGTTAACATGCATCGCGTGGATAGAAATCAAAGTCAAACAACCCGAGTCTTTTAATTTTCCGTTCTCAAAAAAAAAAAAAAAGTAGTGCAGGCTTCACACGCGTTTTATGCGTTTTATGCACTAGGTTATATTGTGCCCCCTCCCATTTGCAAAAGAGACTCCACGCACCACACTTGGAAAACAGTAATGAGTAAGAAGAGCTGACCCGGATTAGGCAATCGCAAACCCTCCGCGAACATGCGAAAGGCTCTTGGGAAACGGGAACTTGAGATTCAGCAATGAAATCCCACCCGGAAGGTCCGCCGTGGCGGAGGGAGTGGGGGCAGGGCAAGAGGGAGGAGGACTCAAGGCTAAATTGCCCCATTTGCCGGTAGCCCCTGCGGAATGCTGGGCGGGTGCGTCCTCCAAACCAAGTGAACTCCCAGGGAATTGGGGTGGGGGAATTGTGCCCTGCACCTGCCGCTCCACATTAGGACACACACTCGGCAGGGCTAAATAGAGTTTGTTGAAAAAGTGGCAATTAGCATTAAAATAAGAACAAAATATATCATCCTCGACCAGTCTCACGGCTTGTTTCCAGTGAGCCTGCTGGTGACCAAGGTGGGGTTCATATTCTTTGCCTAGCCTCGCATTTTATTTGCTAGCCTGGAAATGTTTACTGTCGAAAGCGGGTCAAGTCCGCAGGGGTGGAGAGGAGAGCCATCTCTGTCTACACTGGCTGCTTGCTGTTGGAAATGAAAGGGAAGAGAAGCCAAGACATTTTTTTGTCATTTTCCTAAAATGAAATGGCAAAACAATAAATGTGTATTTTCCGCATGAATAATAAAAGTCACTCGATTCCGTTCAAAGGCTTGGCGGGAAAAATAGAAAAACAGCTGCAAGAAACTCCCATAAGAAATAAACACGATAAATTGAGAGTAGCAAATGAAGATCTAAGATACTTTGTATCATGTGATGCAGCGATAGGTCTACTACATTTGTAACATTTTTCTTGAAGTAGAAACATTTTAAATGTCACATTTGGATGATAAAAATAAACTATAGGTAAACAGTGCGTTTGCAGGAGGGAAAGTTTCTTTGAACATTCTGAAGGAGCAGCATCCTTTTCATCCTTGCATGTTTATTCAAATAGGCACCAAATGCAGGGTTTCCTTTATTCTTAAATCTCCCGCCTTTCTGTGGCCATGGGTACGGTCAGATAAGCATCAGTTTCCCCTTATATGTAATGATGTATACTGTCTAATTAGATCTATATCATTTCATTCCAGCAACATAAAATCCTGCACAGGGCTTAGGGCACTGGTCAAAATTCCACCTTTGCAGTGAGCTCTCCAAAATGTTTATGTGACAGTGCTAAAAGTCTAAACAGCAATATTAAAGTGGAAATATTTGGGAAACTTAAATGTCCATGGAGCATATCTCCTGTACAGGGTCTGAGTACTTGGAAGAGGAGAGATCTGGGAGTAGCCACATAAGTACAAAAGATAGAAGTGGCAGATTCAAGGGGGCAGTGAGAGGGTGATGGCATGCCTGCCTACATGATGACTGGCATGGGCAGCAGTGGGCGAGGATTTCCTGCTGCCTGGAGGATGCCCCTGTGAATCAGACTTGCTCTGCTGCAAATATCGACACATCTGAGACATTCACACTGACCAGCTTAATTGGAACCAGCTTGAAGTGAGCTGTCCTTAAATGCTTTGGAAGTTTCTCGTTCTCTGTGAACATAGAACCTGGATATGAACAAGGATATGGAAACTGAAGAACAAGAGAAGAGTCCTTTTTCTTGTATTAAAGACAATGCCCAGCCAGTCCTGATTTATCTGGATTTGTCTGATTTCTGATTGAAGATCAGTTCTCTTCAATCTACAGTGAATGTGATTGTGCACCCACATGTAACCATAATTCAGGTGCTGGAAAGTGGGTAGGAAGAGGTTTGCAGAATGATTGTTGTAATAATAGGTTGGGCACAAAAGAGAAAAGAACACTGAAACCTGCCGTTAGTTGATTTTAGTTGATTTTCAACTTCCCCTCAGGCAGATAGACAGGAAAGCAGGAGTCCTGTCCCCATTTTTGGTTACCTATTTCTTGTGTGCTTAAAATTATCATTCATAGTTAGATGTTACTTTATCTCAGCCCCCACACTATTTAGAAACGTTGCTATAAAGGCTTTGTTCCGTTGCTATAAAGGCTTTGTTCCGTCACTGTGGGTTTGTCTGTAGCATAAGCTCAGAAACCTTGAAGGCCTCTGGAATTGCATATTCTCAAAGTAGAATCTTTTTCATTTTCATTTAATCTTTTCTTGTACGTATCCTGACGTTATTTCTCCCCGTGATGCCACTTAAATAATTTTCCTTGTCAGAAATCAAGTGTTCTCTATGATGAGCTTTCTTTCAGGCACCAATGGGATTTTTCTTGTAACATTTTACTGCCAGTCTAGTTCGTCACTTTTAGCTAATTATTGCTTGATACCTTCTGTCTAATTGATGCAATATCCTAATGGCATCTACGTATACCTACATATATACATGGGTGTGTGTATATATATATATATATATATATATATATATATATGTATATGTGTGTGTGTGTGTGTGTGTGTGTGTGTGTGTGTGTGTGTGTGTAGGTATATGTAACATGTCTGCAGCTTGGTGATGGTTTTGATTTTCTCCCCCTCCCCCTCGTATATGGTCTATGAAGTTTTATTGAAGACCCGTAATGCCTCCGGTTTTGATTTAGTGTTTTGGAGTTTGTGATCTCATTGCCCGGTATGGAAAATATTAGACAGGGTCTGCAGATTGTATGCAGGAAAAGACCCGCATCACCACCGTGAGCTGAGTGCTCGTCCCCAGTGCTGCAGTAAGCCGACTGCACAGCCATCTAGAATCATTGTTCAGTGTTTATGCCTTTGGATAAAGACCACTTCAGCCAGTCTTGCTTATGCGAAGGGTTCTTAAAGACACTGCTTCTCTCAGTAGCTGTACATTAGAATCACTGGGAGGCAGGGGGATCTTTAGACAATTGATGTCTGAGTCCCTCCTCCCAGAGATTCTGGTTGATTGTTGGGGTGCAGCCTGGATGCCAGAATTGTGAAGAGCTGCCCGGGTGATTCTAATGTGCATTAAAGTTTGCCTTAGGGAAGGGTCAATAGAATGTGATACTTTTTGCTTTGCCATTGTCTTCAGGGATGCAGGACTGACTAGCCCTACTTAGCTCTGTGAACATCTTAACACGACACATGAAAACATGTTTAAATCCACCACTAAAACATCCCTCCTATTCATTTTTACACTGTGTCATTCCGGCTCTGGAAATGGCTATAAAGGACAACTGCTGCTTTCTCGCCTGTTTGCTGTCTTTTAAAATGAGAACCCTCTGTCTCCCTGTCCCACACAGGTGATAACACCCTCCTGGCTAAGTTTAACCACCTGCACAGTGAGCTGAGAGTGGCAGCCTCTGTGGAGGCAAAAATAGACAGCCACTTGCGTTGAAGAAGATCAATTTTGGGAGATGTGGCAATGAGTAAAAAACACTGGCCCAAAAGGAGTCAGAATAATTGCATTGTTCAAGGAGTCTAGCTAGACTTTTAACATTGCTAAGTAATGCTGTACCCTAGATCGCAGGGTCAACAAAACTCTCGAGCTTCTGGTAGCATCTAAGAAACACTGAATCTTTGTTTTCATGGTTATTGCTGTATGGTTAGCATAATTTGATTGCCATGCGTTTGGGGGAAAGGACAACTTTTTACAAAGTCAGTGGTAGTGTTGCATTATAGATCTGGGGTTGCTTTCTCACAAGATTGCTGACTTGTGATAACAACAGCAGTGTCAATATCATGAGAGGGAGGGTAGAAAGCAGAGGGGGGAGGGAGGAGGTAAGAGAAAGAAGGAAAAATATTTCACCTTATCCTCTCTAAAAAGGTCTCAGAAATTAATCAAAAGAAAACCCCTTTTCATTTTGATTAGCCTCACTTCGATAATAAATGGTAAGATTCAATTCACTTTGTTTGATTTTATGTTTGTTGTTTTATAAGCTTATGTGTATTTTCAAAATATAACCTGCACTTAATTTTTAAACAAGTTCCAAGAAAATCTGAGAGTAAGTCCATTGCTGCAGGATATATATGTCCTTGACTTTATAATTGTATGTTTTTATTTTTTAAATTTTTTTATGCTTTTTTATTTCTTTTTGAGAGACAGAGACAGTGTGAGCAGGGGAGAGTCAGAGAGAGAGAAGGAGATACAGAATTCAAAGAAGGCTCCAGGTTCTGAGCTAGCTGTCAGCACAGCCCGATGTGGGCCCACAAACCATGAGACATGACCTGAGCTGAAGCCAGATGCTCAACTGACTGATCCACCCAGGCGCCCCGTAATTGTATGTTTTTAACAGCCTTTTTAGGGGCACTTGAGTGGCTCAGTTGGTTCAGCATCAGACTCCAGCTCAAGTCATGATCTCACAGTTCATGGGTTCGAGTTCCACATCAGGCTCTGCAACTGACAGCTCAGAGCCTGGAGCCTGCTTCAGAGTCTGTCTCCCTTATTCTGTGCCCCTCCCCCACTGGTGGGTGCACTCGCGCTCTCTCTCTCTCTCTCTCTCTCTCTCTCTCAAAAATAAACACTTAAAAAAATAAGTAACTAAAAAGCTTTTTCATGTATAATAAACTTTTGTTTTTAGGTTACCACTACAACCAAGAGAACAAATACACTAATTTTTATGGGACTTTTAGGTCTTGTTTTTTTTTTTAATCTTGAAACTTTAAAATGTGTATTTTAGAAAGTATCAATCATGTTTAAAAAATGCTTTATATTCATCTACTTTAATAAGATTATACTGTTTGTACTATATTCTTAGATAATGTTAAAATAACACAAAGGTGCCTGAAAATTAATAACAGTAACAATAAAAACTAAAATGCCTTTAAAATGATCCAGCGTTTCTCACTGACAACCAGAAGCTGAAAGGTTAAGGGTTGTAAAAAGACAGTAACAGATGCTAAACACAGACAGCCACAGGACTGTAGACCTTACAGCCGGGTATGCTGAGAAAATGAGTTTTGACAGGCTTTCTAAGCATCAAGACGTTGGCAAAGTGGATACCTGAATTAATAGCTGTCCGGCTGGGAAATACTCAGCATTTGGAATAGCACCTCTTGACAGGCCAGCAGGCAAGAGATCTGCTCCCCTGTAATGGGGCAGCACCCGAGGTGCTGTCCATTTCTCCTTGGGTAATAACACCTCTGGTTGAGCCAAGATTCTGCTTGGTTTCATGTCTCTTCTGTAATTACATTTCACAAAATACAAGCCAGGTCGTTTTGGGAGGAGCTGGTCTTTGCATGTGCGGGACATGTGTTCGTGTTTGAGATGTCAGCCAACCGATTTGGGGCAGAACGAATCTGGCACTTTCATCTTCTCTTCTGTTTAAACTGGGGCGTAGGTAACTCTGGAAGAGGGGCGGTGGAATTGGCTGGGGCTTGGGGAACAGCACAGCTTTAATTTGGGTGAATAGCCTTAGGTGCAGTTTGATGGCAGTTTAATCGCACTAGAAGTTTGAGGTGCTTCTGGCATTTGAGGCTGTAGTCACGCTGCCCTTCATCACAGAGGGGATGGGGATTTAATCTGATGGCTCTCTGTTCTCATGGTGCCTTTAGAGCTTTTATTTGTGTCTCTAATATTTAAGCTGATGGGAAGGTTGGGGAAATTTATGATCAAATGTGATTAGAGCTACTAGTCCTGGCAAGATCGTGTGTTTTGAATTGTGGAGTTGGCACACAGGATCTATACATCCTCTCTAAGCTTCACTATCTGTTGGATCAAAAATGCACTATGCACCTCAAACTCAGAAAATGACCCAGCTACAGAAAGCACAATATTGATGAGTCTGGGCCCCTTATAAGTTCTCAAGTCTCACGGCGGAATCCAGGCTCTCCCACTTAGTGAGACCTAACTTCAGTGAGTCTCTGTGGGCTCACCTACAAGAGAGGGTCTCAGTAAGGATTAACTTGCTCCCACCACAGAAAATGCTTAACAGCAGGAGGTGGTTAGGTTAATCAGTGGCCATTGTTCTCATTACATTATTTTTCCACATTTTTAAGAAACTAATACATTTTAATTTTTGTGTCTTTAATAGGACATCTGTTAGACATGCAGTGGATGATTTGCTAATAGAAATATTTATAAATCAAACTGTATTAAATTGTGTCTTGAGAAGAAAACAGCTTAAAGCATTTTCCTGAGTTTCTATTTGTTTGCCATATTCTTTTGTGGTTCTGAGGCACTGCACAGGACTGGCTTGAGGCACTAAAGTGACACCCACTGGGGAGACAGGGTGTGCTGCCAGAGGAAGGCAAGTAACAGAGGTGTCGAGTGGCAGCTGTAAACTCTCCAGTTTGAGAAAAGTAAGGAAGAAGGGAAATCAATAGTTGGCCCAGAATTTTCCAATAATAATGAAGAACTGTGGTTTTTATTAGAGCTGGTTCTTCTAGAAATGTTGGACCCTGCACTAACAGGCTCACCGCCTGTTCTGGCTTTTCCAGCTGTAATGTCACTCTCTTCCTTTGTCAGAGAGAAGATCATTTACTTCTGTGTTTACTTTCTTGTTCTCTTGTCCCTTGTGGAAGGTTTTCCCTTGCTCTTGCTCGTCTGCCTCCTGGATGTGTTCTTTCTCCCAGAGGAAGCACAAGGGCGGGAGGAGCTCTCTCAGGGAATAAGCGTAGTGTCTTGTGAACCAGGGATTGGGTTTGGTTGTAAGTGGCTCTTTCCTGACACAGGTCCCCATTGTGATGGCATGCCCCTGGCTGAATGAGAGTAAGGTTTGAGTCTACTACCTACCATGAATTGCCATTTCCCACCCCCCAAAAAAATCACATCTCTCTTGAGTTGCACTACATTTATAACTTTTCCCCATTCCTTAAAGTGCTTCAAATCCAAGATTTTGGTAATGTGGCATCTTCTTAAAAAGGCCATACCCTTGGGATAATCAGGCTATTGGTTACTTACACCTCACTCACCTAAGCAGCATGCTTTAGTGTTCTGATGGCCTCTGTTTATTGTAAAACAGGCACTGTATGTACTGTAGAGGACACTGTTGGGTGTGCCCAGATCCCTCACCCATCCTGCCATCCAGGTCTGAGACACTCATCCCCCCTGCTTGGGATGCTGATGCTCACAGTTCCCAGCTGAGCCCCCTCCCCTTCCCATTGACCTGGGTTGATGACAGCCATCATACCCAAGCAGACACTCTCTTTCTGGGGGCAGCCCACATCTAACCATCTAACGGCAGCTCATAAGGAGGTCCGAAGGTCTCAGGGAAGAGCAAGTGGGATCGTGAAGGCTTTTCATGCAAAGGCTCACAGTCAAACTTCCCTCACTCAATTGTGGGCCCTCATCCCCCAGAGGGGCCGATCCCCAAACACTCACAATAAACCTCCTGCCACAAATCCTGACTCAAGTCTGCTTCTTGGGGAACCCAGCCACACGACATATATTACCTCCTTTGCCAATTGTGTGGGTTTGTTCCAAAGATGAAAGGTGAAGGCATAGAGTGAAAAATCATTGCCACTCAATCACACTGGAATGGAAGCCAGGATGGCTGGCTCCCAGCCACCCCACCATCCTCCTGCCCAACTGAGGGAGCAACTCTAAGCAGGTGGCAGTTCTTAGAGAAAGGAAATTATTTAGTTTGTAAAGCCCCAGGGTGAGGAGGGAGCTGGGTGAACTATAGTAGGGCCATGTCAGATTAGCATGGGGAGGAGGTTAGAATTTGAGAAGCCAGAGAAAGACAGTTAAGTATGGGATGCGGGGGAGGGGCCTCTGGGACAGATGCATTGATTTTATAATGTGGTCTGGCTCTGTTTCCAATGTATGTAAATTTCTGAAATGGAAATACAGCCGAACTCCTAAGGAGTTCCACAAATTAGAATTTAAGAATATGAGCTATGTTGGTGGGCTTGTACCAGTTCTGAAAAATAGCCTCATTGAGCAAATTAATCAAGTAGCTTCTATTACAAGGGAAACCTATCTACTGAAAAATAAATGACTTTCAGATTCTTCAGAGGGTTGAGTTAATGGGCACTTCATTTGTGAAAATATAAAGAAAATTCTTTTTACAGTCAACACACGGTTGGTGATTCAGGGCTTAGGACCAAGATGTAGACTTTGTGCTTTATGGACTTTATGTCCTGGTCACCTGCTTCTTAAACTTGGGCATGCATCCCCAGCTGGTGCTTAGCCACGAAAAAGAGGGAGCTCCCAGCCCCAAGAAAGGACATCCTCCTGAAATGCCAATCTCACCTAATGATTTTGCAAAGTAACATTATTTTCATATCAAAACAAGCATGGACCGTATATTCTTAGAAACATTATTTACAATAACCAAATTATAAAAGAAGTTCAAGTGTATATATATATACACTCATACATACACATATACATACACACACAAAGGAATATTACTCAGCCATAAAGAAGAATAAAATCTTGCCATTTGCAATGACATGCATGGAGCTAGAAAGTATTTTGCTAAGTGAAATAAGTCAGTCATTGAAAGACAAATACCATATGATTTCACTCATGTGAAGTTTAAGAAATGAATGAGCAAAGGAAAAAGAGACAAGCCAAGAAACAGATTCCTAACTATAGAAAACAAACTGATGGTCACCAGAGAGGAGATGGCAGGGGTGGGGATTGGGGAGGTGTGGGTGAAATAGGAGTGCTCCGGTCGTGATGAGCACCAGGTGATGTATGGAAGTGTTGAATGGCCATATTGTATATATCTGAAACTAACAGTACATTGTATGTTAACTATACTGGAATTAAAATTAAATATATATATGGAAAAAACCAGTTTCCTTCCTTAAAAACAACAAGCATGAATTCTTCATTGTAAGTGTTTGCCCATTTGAGGAACAAAATAAATGACGTCATCCTGGAGCCTATGGATAGTGGAAACTTTGAGCCCCACTGCAAGCAGAGTGAATCAGAGGTTCCGAGGTGGATGAGGTCATGAATGGCTAGGGGCCACTGGGCGTTTGAGGAAGGACTTGGCTTCTGAGATCAACCTTGAAGAGTGAGTAGATTATGACAGGTAGAGGCCCAGAGGGCAAAGAAGGAGCAGGAAGGGCCTTTCCAGGAAAGTCAAGTGAGCAAAAGGAAATGGGAAAGCAGGGGTGAAGAGTAAATAATTTGGTTTGGGAGGGGAGGAGGGCCCCACTTAGAAAGTAGTGGTAGGAACAGCAGGACAGAGGATTGAGGCCAAGCAATGGGCGCCTTGGAAAGCAAGTTAAGGAGCAGCTGTGGAATTAGGGGAAACCAGGGAGGGGAGACTGATGAGCTGAGGCCCAAGTCCTGGGGAAAGAGCACTGACTTCAGAACCCAAACTGCGTAGACTGAGGATGACTCCCGGCTTAAACACTTTCATCCTATGTGCAAGGCATCAAACCTCTGAAAGTCAGTTTTTCCACCTGGAAAATGGGATCATAATAGTATCCATTTCTGGAGGATATCAGGAGGTAATGAGATTAAAAAGATAAAGCACCTAGTAAAGTGCCAGCCTTTACTGGCATTGCAAGTGCTCAATAAATGTTATAATAACAATTATTGGTTATAATGATACATAATCCTTTTAATAAAGTATAATATATTCTGGCTATTATGGTTCTCAAGACGAATTAGTGAGAAAGCAAAAGGAAGCCAGGTGAGCTAGGAGCTGGGAATGCCAGAGAGGATTGTCATCCAGGCTAGCATTTTGCTCTCCTAATTGCAAAACAAACTAGTATTCACCAAGGCAGGATTTCTGCAACCGACAGCCTGCTGGCCTCCAATATATTTATCCCTGGAGAACAACAGAACCTCATTTTAAGAACTCTTCTAGTTGCGGTATGCTTTCACAATATTCTCCTCCACCGCAATGCACTCAGCATTGGGAGCAGCGGAACTTTTGGGATAACCTGGAGGCGCCAGGGGCCAAGAGGGAAGCAAATGCATCATGTCCAGGGCCTCCTTGGAGATTGATGGGTCAGTCTCTTCCCTGAGGAAGTTATCTGCCTTCAAGACCATGAAACTAGTCATTCTTTAAAATTTGATTTTATTTTATGTCAATAGGTGAGACAGTCACATGAGTCAAGGTTCTAAAAGATAGAAAAAGCTTCCCTTTGAGAACCTTTGTTCTTACACACATCCTGCCCTGTTCCATCCCTGGAATGTACAAGGACACATTCTTATCATTTGCTCCTGTGTCCTTTTATGCAAATATATGCAAATAAGAATATATAGCCTTTCCTCGCTTCCTTCCAAAAAAGGCAGGATGCCTATCACACTATTCTGCACTTAGCTGTTTTCATTTATCCTGGAGATCTTTTCATATCAGTACATGAAGAATCTCATGTTATTTTCTTAATAGCTGCATAGTGTTCCACTGCCTGAGTACCAGGGTTTATTCTGTGTTTGAATTATGTCCAGTCTTTTGCTGTGTTGTAGGTATACAGGTATGCATCTGTGGGATAAATTCCAGAGGTGGAATTTCTGTGCTAAAGGATGTATGCATCATAATCTTGATAAATACTGCTAAGTGATCCTCCACAGGGGTTGTGCCATTTTGCACTTTCCAAAGCAGCATTTTTCAGCCTATATCTCTTAAGGGACAGATGGTGTATTATTGTGGTTATAGTTTGCCTTACTCTTGGTTTGCACGAGATGGAACATCTTTTCATGTGTTGAAGGCATTTTGTAGTTCTTTTTCTGTGAAATGTCTTTGCCCATTTTTATATTGGGTTGTTGGCTCTTTGCTCTGTTTCTAGGAAATCCTCATAATGGGGAGATTCATACATTATCTGTGATCTAAGATGGAGATTTTTTTTTCTCTCAGTTTCTCACTTGTATTTTGACTTTGCTTATGGTGCTTTTTTTTCCCCAAGAGATTCTTTACTCTTGGGAATTGGATTACTCTTTTCTTTCTCTCCTTCTTTCCTTCTTTTTGTTGATTTTATGGATTCTGGGTTTTGTGTTGCCATTAGAAAAACTTCCTTCTTTCCATGATATAAGAAATCTTTCATGCTTCCATCTGGTACTTCCATGGCTTCACATTTTATATTTGATCAGTGATCCAATAGAGTTAACCTGAGTGTGTGGTATGAGATGTAGGTCTCTCTTTCTCCAGAGGGTCATCTGTGACAGGATACACATATAGAAGTTTAATTCTGATCTGACAACCATGTACAATTCTTGGTTTGAGAATTATCAAAGCTGCCTAACCTGTGCTCTTGGCCTCTGCTAATGTTATCCCTTGCCATTCCTCCCGTGTGTATGTGATTGCCAGGTGTCTCCTTCCAAAACGCCTCTCTGACCATGCTGTTCTTCAGTCTAAAACATCCAGTGTTCACCCACACTGGGCAGCATCTGTACTAATCCCATTGGTTCACTTCCACAGATGGCCTGGCTCAATGTCACCAAAGAAAGAGAGAAGTTCCTGTTTCACAGTCCTGACCAACCAGGTCATTCTGCTTAAGGGGCAGTCCCACAGTGGGGTCCTTCCTTTCCTTGGATCACCATGCTGTCTTAGGGAGGTAGCAGAATAAAATAGTTCAAACTAACAACAGCAATAACAACATTTATTATTAATCCTGTTATGCCAAGACACCCCTCCAAGTGCTTTACATACATACAAGGCATTTAACACAAGGCCTAGGCCATATGTGTTCAAATAAATATTATCTGCAATTCTACCTTCATCTTGCCTTGTTTCCATATACAAGGTCTCTATGGCTGATACTAGTCTATTAGCTATACTTGAAACATGTTAAAGAGTTCAAAGCTTGTCTTCAGGCCTTTCATGGCGCTAATGAAAAACTGTCCATCAGTAAGACTGACAACATCTGAACCAGCCTTATCACATAAAGAGGAGCAACCAGACCCTGTGCACCTCTGTATGTTCCTGTGAGATGTTCCAGGTGTGAAGAGTGAACCTGAGTTTGATTGAAACTGTACATCAAATCACCAGCCTACAAGGCATGAAATATAAAGATTGTTACTAGATGATCTCATGAGGATGTAATTAGTCAAATCCAAAATGTGAGAAATTCAAGAGATATGAATGATATTATTTATTCATATGTAAATGGAAGGTTTTAAAAAGAGAGAACATATAATAGATATAAATAAAATTAAGATCAATAAAAGTACCCTAAGAGGTATATCAACCAATGGAAAGAGTTGATCTTGACAGAATCCTGATTCAGAGAAAACAACTGTAAAACTCATTTCTTGATCAATCATGGAAATGTGAACACTGACGACATTGCAAGATGTTAAAGTTATTGTTAGCTATTTAGGTGTAAAATGGTGTTTTTGTTTTTTAAAAAGAATCCTCATATCTTTGTTATAATACTGAAACATCTAGTGATAAAATGGTGTCAGGAATGGTATTTAACACAATTCAGCAACTGTATATGATGTATTCTAGTACATTTCTTACCCATGCCTATTATCTTAGGAGCTGTTCAGGGTCATGATATGAAGCTATTTCCCTCCACTGGGCCTCAAGCATCCAGTTTCCAGTAGACATTTGCTGAAATTTTCCAGCATAGAGGAGTCACATGAGCATAGGAGCATAGCTTGGTTTCCAACTGCCCCTTGGTTTGAAGGTTGCCTTTAGGCACGTTGAGTCATCACAGGAATTTGGTGAGAGTTTTTAATTCTTAGTTTTTAATTGAAGATATTGTCAAACCCATTTTCAGTACCTAGGCTCCCTCACCATAGGAGCCTGGAAAAATAGTGATACCAAGAGCCACCAACCGCCTCTTAAGTGTCTGTGGCACAAGAAAATAAAAAACACCTATGTGGTCAATTTCAAATGCTTCTTAAGACTTCTATTGTTTTGTCCCTGAACATGGTTGAGCTCAAATGGTTCTCCAAAGAACGGCCAGTCTGCTGTTCCACTCCTCCTCATAAATGTCAACTTCTTGCTCACCTATAATTAAGGGAGCTATAATTTCTGCTCATGTACAATACATAGACCTAAATTTTGAATCTAAGTATATACATGTCATATGAAGTATACTTTTCTAGTATTGATTTAATCACCAGGTCACCATGGGGTATACTGAAAAATTTACCCATCAGTTTTCTCCACATGATATCCCTGGGTAGAATTTTTCTTAGACTCACTCCCCATTTGTCTTTGTTAAAGAACCAGGCTGCTTTCTCTCCAATGCAGAACTGTATAACCCATCATGTTTCCCCAAATTTTAGTGTTCAACTGCCATAATTATATTGGATATCATCAGTAGAGCATTTATTTCCTTTAATTTTTTAAAGTAAGCTCTTGGCCCAATGTGAGGCTTGAACTCATGATCCTGAAATCAAGAAACACATGCTCTACAAACTGAGCCAGCCAGGTGCTCCTGGAACATATTTCATCATCCTCTTGTGACCTTGCTATTTTATTGGTCTTCTTGATATAGAACCTTATTGTTCACTAACATAAAATAAAACCAAGATTTTAAATTTTCAAAGAAGTCTGACATGCGTAGTCGATGCCAGACCCTACTGGGTATGATGGTGACAAAGTCAGGTATTGATGTGATGGAAGACAAAGATGAGTGATGGCCTGGTGTTTGGGAAGAAGTCTTCCCTCTATTGATAATGGTCTTGCATAAAACAACTCTATCTGTGAGTACATGTTTTTTCTCTGGAATGGGACATCAGCCATCCCATTTCATGTGCTTCCCTCATCTCTCAGCTCAAAAAATTTTTGTGGGTCATGGTAGACAGCCAAAAGAGCACAACGTTATTCCTGATAATCACAGGTGGATTCTGCCTACTACCCCACAATGTAGGCAGCAACCACAGTGTGGTATGGAGCCCAGATACAGCAATGCCCTTGTGCACCATGACCTTCAAGGTCATCAGCCCTCAGACTCCTTCTTGATGCCTTGCTTCACCTGCACATGAATTGCCTGGGTATCTCCATTCCCATTCCAGAACTGCCCTAGCCAAGAGCACCCACTAAGAAAAAGCTGCCCAAGCTGGGTGTCTTGGGTGTCACCTGTGCCAAATGACTGAAGGATGCTCTTATAAGCCTGCTTTGCAACAGTTCCAGGAGCACTGGAGGGGTAGGGAGGGGCAGGGAAGACATCCTTTAATATTCCCTGTTAGGAATACCCTGGATTGCATTATACTGACAATTCAGGTCATGAAAGTAGAATTGGAACTCTGAATTTCACAGAGTTAAAAAGCTTCCTAACATTAAAAAAAGCTAATAATAAATGAAAATAAAACGAAGATGAGGTGCTTTTAAGTTAAAAGACTGCATAGAGGGAACATTCCTTCTATCCATGTGCATTCTTTGTGCATACATTATTTTAACAATTTGTACGTGTTATGTGATGAGTCTCACAACAGCCCTTGTAGACAAAATTAATGTAGAATTATTCCCATTGTACAGATGAGAAAATTGAGGCACACAGAAGGCAATGGCCACAAAAACCAAGAAGTGGCTAAGTCAGGATTTGAACCTAGCATCTTGGCTTCAGGGGGTACATTTATTTGCTATGTTATGCAGATCGAAACACTGAGAAACAGACACTCTGTTCTCAATCCAGGAGTCTTCAACTTTTACTCCACTGTCCACTCAGAACTTCCCAGGACTGGTTTTTGGCCAGCAGGCTATCCAGGTCCTGAATAATCTCCTTGCACATCCTCCAGCTTCCCACCTGCAGATGTATTGACTGCTCACCAGCGCCCCCACCAGGAGGTGGCTGGTAGGAAGCAAGGTAATGGTAGGCAAATGGGAAATTTGGCTAAGCCTGGTTTCAGAACTATTTGGTAGAGGAGATAATTGAAGGTGATTTATAAAGTGAAGACCTGGGATAATTTGAAGATTTCAATTATCCATCCATTACTTTTTTAATGTTTTTATTTTATTTTTGAGAAAACGCAAGCAGGAAAGGGACAGATAGAAGGGGAAAGATGATCAGAGTTGGATGTTCAACTGACTTAGCCACCCAGGCATCCATTCTTTTCTAACTAGAGATCTTGGGTCCCATGGACAACAGGTCCACAAATCCCTAAAATTGATTGTGAAATTGTGTCTCTGTATATTTTCTCAGGAGAGTATCCTTTGTTTTCGTTGTATTATCAAAGAACTTAACTAAAATTTCTAAAATCTGTATTGTCTTTGTTATTCAAACTTGTGGAAAAATGAAAGTTTATTGAGAAATAGGCTTGGTGGCAAACAAAAAAATCATTTAGGGTAGCACAGTAGGTCTTACTATTTCCGACCAGGACTCAACTTAGCATTTTTGAGAACATGCTGAACTTGGAATTGGAAGACCTCGGTTATTGTGCCAGCTCAGCCATCGAGCAGCCATGTGTCCCAAGGATAGTCTTGTATTGCTCAGTCTCAGCCAGCTTATCTATGAAGGAGCGTAACAAGATCTTCCTTGCCTGCTAACTGTAGCAGTTCTGCTGTGGGTCTAAAAAACATAAAGTGGCCTTGGGAAAGTACTTTAACCCTAATGAATGTCCCCAGAGTTGATACACTGTGCTGCTGCAATAAACTTTGGAGAGTGACCGAGGACAAGTAGGCATCCTGCCTGGCCAAATACCCCACAGCTCTTTCACTTCCAAGAAAAGTGGGCATCAGAAAGACATGCTCTTGCCTTCCTTAGGTTGGAAGTTGA
Organism: Suricata suricatta; assembly: GCF_006229205.1. NCBI lineage: Eukaryota > Metazoa > Chordata > Mammalia > Carnivora > Herpestidae > Suricata > Suricata suricatta. The sequence goes on from NC_043711.1 coordinate 61,356,663, forward strand.
GAAACACCACTGTTTTCTCAGCTTGCAAGGACTCTGGACTCCCCGCAGCCAGAGAGCTGTGATGTGTGGCTGCAGAGAGAGGAGAGCCTGGGTGCTGAGGGCATGACAGAGAATATGAAACGCCCCGTCTCCTTCATCTTACAGAGTCGGTCAGCTTGGCCACAGCTCCATCTCAGGTTATGATTCACACTGACTATGTAGGAGTAAGGTGGGGTCACGATACTTGGGCTGGGCCTAACCTCACCCAGAAGTTTTTAACCAAAGATGGCCTCTGTTTACAAATGCAAGCTTCTCCAGCAACAGCTGCAAGCCCAAGATGACCTGCCTGTGTTCATTCATTTCAATGCCCCAGAAGTCCAGTGATCAGTCAAGCCCCTGTTGAAGAACCCCTTCTTCGGCCTCTTAATGCCTCAGGGGTCTCTATTAAAAAAAAAAAAAAACATGTATTCTTTGGTCTGGTGGCTTTGTATCGCCGAGCCTAATGACTGTTTCTATTTAATTTTCAGATGCTTAATTACAGTGGAACACTTCAACACCATTAAATTAAAACAAGCTACTAGCTCGTTCTTGATTGTGGCCTGGCACACTTCCAAATGACGTTTACAGCAATATCAGATATTTAATTCATACCACACATTTTGCTAACTTCGAAACAAAATGGGAAAATGCCCTCTGTAAGTCTAATGGTGAGCTAGGAACACTTCCACCGGGAGAGGGTTGGGGCAGCATGTCTCATCTGCTAATGAGTTTTTAGTGTTTTAAGGAGACCAGAGCCCCTTTCCTTGCAGTATGATTTTCCAATTTGGTTTTCATAAGGACTGCTTATATTACATTTTGCAAAAAGTAATGAAATTACATATTTCTTGTAATCATGGTCTTCTTTACATGGTCATGTGACCAAGCCTATTATTTGGACTTGGCAAATGAGCAGACATGCCATTAATCCCCAGCCTTTTGGTGTGGAAAGCAAGCTTTTTTGGGTGCCACTAACCCCTGCAACACAGGTAGGATGTATGAAGGGAGTTAACATAAGGGGGCAACACAGGCCCCTGTAAGATAATATTCTTTGGGAATGGATGTTAAGAGTTAGTTTGTGTCTTTACAACATCAGTCATATGGGTATTGTTTGCATTTGACAGTTTTTCTTTTAAGATTAATGTGCTTATGAAAACCTTGTGCATTACTCTACCAGGCAAGCTTGAAATCCATCAGCATTACCATCGGAATGACACAATGCTGGGAGAGCAAACCAAATGACAAACAGAATCTGGTTTTCAGAGGCCAGTGTGTGTTGAAGAGAAATGATCTGAAGCCAAATTTGGCCTCCTTCCATAAATTCCTCCTGCTACACTGTTGGCACCATCCACGGAGCGTGGGGGCTGGGGGAGGGCAGATGAACATAGACGGGGGACAGCACCTCAGGGAGAGGGGCGTCAGAAAGGAAGCATGATTGATTGAAAAACTTGGACTTCACAGCAAACAATAATCATATGTAAAACCAAGTTGGGGAGAAAAACTTCATGAAAAATGGGACTTTTTCTGGATCATTAGGGAAAGTCACTTCTAACATCACCATTTGACATGCAGTTGGTGATGTGCAATTGGAGTACATGATGGGAAAGTCCAACATCTGGTTGAATTTGAGAAGTACTAACAGAAAGGGGGGACAGTGGCTTAAAGGGAGCAGGATCACAATGGACTTCAAGTGTGAATAAGAGCCTTTACATTCTGCAAAGTGATATGCGAGCTCATGAGAAGAGGGTCTCTAGGCCACAAGGAAATCAAATAGATGTCCAGCTTGAGAAGTCATGATGTCTGGGGAAGTAGATGTGTCAGGCACATGTAGGGCTCAGGATGGACCAGACAAAGATGGACTGTGGCAGCCAGGCCAGGCAGACAGAATGGCAAGAGGGGCTGGCAAGGCCCCATCCCAGGTGTGTGAGTTGACAGCCCACTAAGCTGAGAAGGATGGAGAGGTTTCTCACCCATTCATGCCCATCATGTTGTCTACCATCTTGCTTGATTTCAGACAGTTTCACTTCTACCATCTTGCTTGATTTCAGACAGTTTCACTTCACGCCAGCTTGGCCAGATTCCACTTTCTCAACTCAGAGAGTGGGTGGCCAGAAGCGGAAGAGAGCAGCCATTCAGAGTTTCCTCATTCTGCAGCCTTTCTCATCCCCAAATCACTTCCAAATGCAGCAGCCTCAGTGGAGCACCAGGAGATCCAGTGCCTGTGGCCACCGCACTTTGGAGATGTAATGAATCAGTGGGACCTCAGGGCAGCTGTGGCCAGCAGAGAGGGCCAAGAGTCTGTCACTGCCTGGGGGAGTGACAGCACTGTGCAACAAGGCTGGGTTTTCACACCCTCGTGGCCCCAGCCAGCCCTCCCTGGCATTCGGGACTTCAGATGGGCATTGCCTGGCTTCTGGCTTGGGAGAAACTGCAGAAGACCAAGTCTCTGAACCAGACGATAGATCCAAGAGTAAAAAAGATGGAAATGGCAGTAGGAAGAATTGGAAAGCGTATTTCACCAGCTGCCTGGGAAGTTCCTAGACATCTGCATCTGGGAGCCCCTTTCCAACTTCAGGCCTCAGAAGAGCATGTGTGAGTGTAGTTCAGACTGGTTGTCCAAGAAGAGATTTCTCAAAAGACTGCTTCCACATCTCTGCAACTTTCAAGGAAAGAAGGGTGTGGTGCCTGTGGGCTGCAGGCCTCTGTCTCCACTCCCCAGCAGTCTCAGCTGCAGGACAGTTGAGGGTCATCCTTGTGTGCATTTGCTGGGTGGGCTACTTAGCATGACCAGAAGGTTTTGAAAGGAGGAATTATTCTAATGCAAAAATGTCTTCACCTTGGCTTCTCATGAAGCTGGAATGAGTTCCTCTCACTTCCCCTGACAATTTATTTCCTGTGGAGATGGCTCTCTTCAAAGCCAGCACTGCAGAAAGAAGCAATGATCTGGAACTGGGTGAAACCTCTGTCAGGCTCATTTTATTTTAATCTACACGTTCTGTGGGAAGGAGGCAGCTGGGCAAAGGGATATAGTGTTCCAGGTTCCCTCCTGTCACTCACTCCCAAGCTATCCCTGAGCACATCATTAATACCCAACACCTCTATCTTCATCTGCAAAATGGGAGCAACACAGAGACCACGGATGCAGAAGGATAGATGTGAGGAATCTACAGGTCACTGAGTTTTAAACTGTTTTTAATGTTTATTTATTTTTGAGAGACATATCATGAGTGGGAGATGGGCAGAAAGAGAGGGAGACAAAGAATCTGAAGCAGGCTTCAGGCTCTGAGCTGCCGACACAGAGCCCAAGGTGGGGCCCAAACCCCGAACCATGAGATCATGACCTGAGCCAAAATTGGACACTTGACTGAGCCACCTAGGCACCTCAAACATGTCACTGAGTTTTAAAATAATTATCATATACCTAGTCTATCAATAAAACACAGGATGTTTTCCCCCACTTTTATGGAGGTATATTTGACATTTAACTTATTGTGTAAGTTAAGGTATACAACATGTTGATTTGATAACTTTTTACATTATAAAATGATTACCACTTCCATCCCTAGAGTAGTGGATTTTTTTTAATGGTAAAGCTCAAACTCTTGAAAAATAAATAAATTGAATGCATTGAAAAGTAATTTAATGAAGCATCGTTTTCATGATGGTGATATGGATATCTCTATTCCATTTTGGTGGCTTAAAACTTTTGAGAATTCAGTATTTTTTTCATTCTGAACAAATAAATCTTATTTCCTTCTCCTACCCTGTAAGGAAGCACCAGAAACCAGTTCATTCTTCTATGGTGCCGTAGAAGGGTCCAGAGCAGACATTATTCTATACAGGTCCTGAGAGTGCACCATATCACTTCTCTTACCTGTTGAACGGTGCATTTTGGAAATATTTCCATTCTTGAGGCATCTTCAGCCTTGGTAAATCACTTAATATGCTTGCCTGCTGAGCAGCTGGAATGGGGACCAAGTCACAAAGCCAACCATGAATGAGAGCTAGGGGGTGTTACATTGCTGGTAGGAAGGATTATTGGTGCAGCTTTTGGAAGAAGAACTAGACAGCATGTCAGAAGGTTTGAAAATGGGCATTCTCTTTAACTCAGGAGATACACTTACAGTGACCTTACATGTCCCCCCAAATAAGTGGAGGTGCCCACTAGGTTTAGCTACAAGGATGTCCATGTAGCATAGCCCTCAGCAGGGAAAGAATGGCACCAACCCAAGTGTCCAACAATTGAAAATTGATTCAACTGTAGTATGTCCATTCAGTGGAACAATATGCAACCAATAAAAGTGATACCACAAAACTAATTTAAGGCAAAGAAATGAGAAGAGTGCTGGTTTGAGAGTATGGGGTAGAGGATTATCCAAGCACAAGAGAACTTTGCTGGTTGATAGCAGTGCCCTACACCTTGATAGGGGTTTGTATTACACAGGCATATGTATTTGTCAAAAGTCCGTGAATGGTTCACCTAAGATTTGTGCATTTCACTGTATATACATTTTCCTTAAAGAACTGTAAACAAATATTGAGCTCTAGTTAATTACATGCATGCTGAGGTGTTTATGGGCAAAGCTTACTGGTTCTTGGAATCTGTAAAATAAAAAGATTGATGGATGGATAGGTAAATTTGGCTCAGTTGATTGAGGCCTAACTCTTGATATCAGATCAGGTCATGATCTCACAGTCGTGGGATCAAGTCCTGAATCAGCTCCGCAGTGAATGTGGAGCCTGCTTGGGATTCTCTCTCTCTCTCTCTCTCTCTCTCTCTCTCCCCCTCCCTCTCCCTCCCTCCCTCTGCTTCTCCCCCACTTCTTTCATTTGTATTCTCTCCCTTTCTTCCTCTCTCTCTCTCACTCACTCTTTCTCTCAAAATAAATAAAATAAACATTAAAAAAAGAATTTGCTTCTTGTAATTCCATTTCTCCTACTACTCAAAGTGAAAATTGAGGCCAGGGTTGTCAGCAAGTGGTTTAGACAGATTCTGCACCACATATCTTGTGAGGGCCATTCAGGGCCCTTGATGACAAAAGTCAAGTCCATGCATTTTGTGATCACAGTCACAAATAAATGCATCTTTACCTCACACAGTTTCTAAAGCCTCAGGCATGTTGCTCAATTGTACATGTCATTTTCCTTGAAACGAAACTACAGGTGGCTTGAAAATAATCACCTGAGGTGATGTGATAATACTCTTCACACTTGAATTCCAAACAGCTCTATCATGTTACCAATACAGTTCCAGGTCTATTTCCTGACTTTTCCTAGGGGAACAGAAGGTCATGTTCAGGATGGAGAGCAGATCTAGATCTACTAGATTAAATGTGCTCAGTGAGGCTCACAACTTCAGCAGATGAGGAACAGTAGATCACCATAGATCTCCTAGGATACAAGAGGGATTAGCACATACTGTCAGTTTTTATGAACGACTGAAGAGGACATTCATATCACTTTGTAGCCTGACACTTCTAAGAGGACTCTGAACATTTTTCCTTTAGAATTGCTGGTACAAATATTTATACTCTCTCATTTTAATTATTAAAACCTTCTAACTTACATATGGTAAAATTCCATTGTCTTGGTAAATGGGCATATGAATTTTGACAAAAGCATAGTCATGTAACTGCAACCCTAATTAGGATGAATCTTTTCTTTCAAGAAACACACATAAATTTTGGAAGTATCTGGCTATGGCAATTCTTTGGAATATTACCTTTCTGCTCATTTTGTACCTGGAGAAATAGAAGCCAGCAACAATCTTGAAATATCTTTGCTGAAAAACAACATTTGAAGTAGTCTCTTGGGAATGATTGTCATCTTCTTGAAACGAAGTAGACTTCAGGAAAAGAAGTTAATCAAGGTGTCAGGTGGGGACAAGTCTTTGTGGGCAAATGAAATTGCCTTCTTGCAATACTAGTTCAAAATCAAAATGATGAACACAGCTGGGTCTGTGGGGACATCCATAACCACATGGTGTTGTTGTTTGACTAGAGCATGAATGTTATAGCCAAACTCCCTGGGCTCCAATTTTTTTTTCTTTCTATGTTTTTATTGAGACAGAATTAATATCTCAAAAAAGCCCTGCAATTTTTTTAGTTTTTTTAATGTTTATTTTTGAGAGAGAGAGAGAGAGCAAGAGGGGGAGGAACGGAGAGAGAGTGAGACAAACAGACAGACAGAATCTGAAACAGGCTCCAGGTTCTGAGTTGTCAGTATAGAGCTCAGTGTGGGGCTCGAACTCTGAATGGCAAGATTATGACCTGAGCTGAAGTTGAGCACTTAACTGACTGAGCCACCCAGGCATCCCCAAAGCATGCAGATGTTTACTGTGTACAATTTGATGAGTTTGAACTCAAATCTTGCTCTGCCACTTACTAGCTATGTGACTTTGGGAAAAACACTTAACCTCTCTGTGCCTCAGTGTTCTTATCTGTAAAATGGGTTGGAATAGCATCCACCTCATAAGAGCATTATAATGATTAAATTAGAATTTAAGCACATGGTAGCCAGTCAGAAAAACATCAGCTGCTATTATCTTTCTTATTACTGTTAAGCAATATTATTTTCATGCACATGACTCTGTTTCTGGTGCGCATGCCTGGATCCAATCACACATAAAATAACATTGGAAAAGGTCAGGAGAGGGGAGTTAGCACCTTACTTCAGGCAGCTTTTCAATGGAAAAGTCTACTGGGAGATGGCTGGTGGAGAAAATCCTAAAAGCTTTTGCTTCAGGGCAGACAAGAGGAAGCCAACTGGGCAGACAAATCCTTTAAAACGGTTGACTGGAGGCACCTGGCTGGCTCAGAGGGTTGAGGGTCTGACTTTGGCTCAGGACAGGATCTCGTGGATCGTGAATTCCAACCCTACATCGGTCGGGCTCTGTGCTGACAGCTCAGAGCCTGGAGCCTGTTTCAGATTCTGTGTCTCCTCTCTCTGCCCTTCCCCTGCTTTTGCTCTGTCTGTCTCTCAAAAATAAACATTAAAAAATGAAAAAATAAAATAAAATGGTTGACAAGCCACATCCCTTTATCTTATTTTTCTGTCATATGGACTTAGGTCTTGACATTCCCTTTCTACCCCTAAATTACAGTAACACTTCGTTATGTTGTCCACAAAGCTGGGTGCTGGATAAGCTGATGGAGCTAAAGAAGTTTAGAAAATACTTGTGCAGCTCCCCCCGCCTCCACCAAAGCCTAACTTCCACTATTAAAGTTGGGAACTAAACCATCATCCTTTATATGCCAAAAGTTGGACATTGATTCTTTGTGTTGGCATTTTTGTAATGATTTCAGTACATCCTGAGACAGAATTGGGAGGTTGTCACATAGAGCACAGCTGCTGATATATTCACAAAGACCACCCCTGTTACTGGATTTACACTTTCTTTCTTTTTTTAAAAATTTCTTTTCATGTTTATTCCTTTTTTGAGAGAGAGAGAGAGAGAGAGAGAGCGAGCACGCGAGAGCATGAGCAGGGAAGGGGTAGAGAGGGAGACACAGTTTCCAAAGCAGGCTCCAGGCTCTGAGCTTTCAGCACAGAGGCAAATGCAGGGCTCAAACCCACAAAAAGTGAGATCATGACCTAAGCTAAAGTTGGATGCTTAACCAACTGAGCCTCCCAGGCACCCCTGGATTTACATTTTCAACATGGACAGGTACTCTGACCAATACCTCTTCCAGTAATAAACATAACAACACCTTACATTGTGAATCATACCATTTGAAATGTGATTTCTCCTACCATGACTCATCACATCCATCCTGTGATGTAGTAGGGGTCATCTTCTTCCTGATGAAGAAACTGAGGCTCAGAAAGGTCTAAAGTCTTGCCTTGGGCCACACAGTGGACCAGGTGAGCAAAGAGAGTCAAGCCTTTTGCTTCAGCGTCACTGAAATGTTGCAATGCCTTGTATCCCTTCTTATTTGGGGGTTCCTGAGGGTACCAGAGTTTAAAGAGGGTGGATAGAAGGATGGTGGTGAGGGTGACAGGATCTTTTAATCTCTTCAATCATCATCAAACATACAGAGGAACTAGAATAGAGAAACCCAAATCCCGTGAACCCCACACACCATTGGATGGAAACAAACCACCAACAGTATCAGGATCTGCCTGCTGCTGGCTTATGAGCATGAGGTAGCAGCAGGAAGTGAGCGGCAGCTCAGAGCCCTGGGACAAAGGTACATCCTCAAACCATCAGGTAAACCCAGAAGTGCTTGCATTCCCCACAAACTTAGTTAATGTCTGCAGAGGCTGGAGCAGATGGGGCCAACACACCCTCCAGATCAGCCCCCCAGACTCTCCCAGGACAGTCATGGGAGAGACAAAGGAAATGGAATGCTGTGGGGGATGCACAGACTCCAAAGATCTCTGAAAGTCACCTGCCAGTTTCATTAACACCTCCTACCAACCATAGAAGAGGCCTTCTGGATCCATTTTATAAAAATGATCCTAAATCATGCTTTCTTCTAAAAGTTCCAGGAACCTAATTAGATGTAAAATGAAAACCAAAAAGATGACCTAAGTAAAATTCTGCACAAAATTATTATAAGGAAAAAGAGAAGGCAAAGAAGAAAAAGGCTGATCAGAAGCTTACTTCAGACTGTCTTCATGATCTTTTTATATCAGTGCAAACAGAATCTTACAGTAACTTATAAATGATGTTCAATATAATGATAACAAATGTATTTTAAAAGCCCAAAGGTAGGATAAATAAAAGTTAAATAATCCCAGGATGACGGAGTTTGTCCTGAACTACAGAAAGGTAACCAGCTTCTTAAAAGACATAGTTTCTGAGAAATGTATTTGATCATGAGCAAGGTGTTCATCAGAAAGGTCTTCAGACCCATCCTACATCAGGCTATACTCAGAAACGAGAAACAAGTCCCCTTAGGCCTGAATCAGCCCAATTGGAGGGAGAGGTGAGTATGTGGGCATGTGTGTAGGAAGGAGATTGGAAACCCAGCAGTCCGGTATGTGGTCTTGCTTATCAACAACACTCTGCTGAAGAATGAAACAAAGAATTGAAACCTGACCTGAGTAAATGGTGGTACTTTTGACAGGACAGGTAAGACCAGACAGGATGTTAGTTTGAAGATGGTAGGCTTACCAGAGTCGAGAAGTGACAGATGCAGGACAGGGTGGCTCATCAGGCCCTCTGTGAGCTGAAGTTAGATCTGACATGAGTTGGAGCTAGAAACAGCAAGAGGAACGCCTGCCTGAGGTTTATTAAGGCTCTGTGTTTGCTGTTTTGAAAAGCAAGTTTTTGCATTTGTGGTTTATAAGTGAAGTCCTGTGAGAAATAAAGCATGTGCCAGGGGCTTGGAGCCTTGTCCCATACATGGTCCTCCTGTCTACAGCCCCCTGCCTCCCTAGGATGGGGTCTTGGCCAATCATTCCCTGTCTCCTGGCTCCATGACCCTCCTCATGGGGCATGACCAGGCCTCAACAATCAGGAGGACCTGGGGCCTGGGCAAAGGGAGGTCAGGATTAGACGTGTCACCCCAGTGTCTCAGGGTAGGGCAAAGTGGCAGCTGTCCCACCCCAGGCTGGTAGCACCCCATGAATTGGGTAGTTGAGTTGGTGGGGACTCTTGCCCACTGCTGATCCAGCGTGTTCCAGCATCATGGAGGTTATAACCACTTGGGGTCACCCAGTAGCTGTGGGCCAAAAGGAAGGGGACACCAACTTCCCTGCTCCCAGTTGGGGGCCCCACATTTCTCTCTTGCACTGGGTGCTACAGCTTCTGTTGCCAGTCCTGCACATTCTTTGGTTTGCATCAGTTTGGAGGCTTGTCACAAGGAATCCATAACGAATAGTTGTTGAAATATTGACAAGGTTCTAATAAGCAACTTCTCTTCATAAGCTAGAGCATATTTGAGCTCTTTCCACCCACTTGCTTGCTTTCCTTGAAAAGGAAAAAAAAAAAAAAAGGAGGGAGCCACAGCCTTCCTGCTGGCCCAGGAAAGAAACTTCAGCACAAAATCTGGGAGTCATAGCTGATGCTGAGCCTGGGAGGGGGGGCAGGGGATGGTCTCCTTTAGCTGCAGCTGAAGACAGAGGGGCATCAGAGGTAAGGGACGGGCACCATATTTTTGGTAACTGCTGAAATACTTTAAGTGGAATAGAAGGAGAAACCAGATAGGAAGAGGCCAAAATGGTGTCAAAATGGAGACATACTTGAAGTAGAAAGAATGAGAGAGAGTGGGAGTCAAGACAGAGAAAAAGTAGAAGAACAAGACCTGGAGGAGAAAGAGCCACAGAGAGAAAGGAGGGAGTATGGTAGACACCATGACTAGAGTCCAGGTCAGAGAATTGCCTACCCTCATCTACACACATGCCAGGCTGCCCCAGGTCCAGTGTCTCATGCCCAGCGACTCGTTTCCAAGGATGTATAAAACCTGGTCATCTTAACCAACTCTGAACAGCTCAGAAGCATCATGCTACTATAGAGCTTCCTGAGGGTTGGTGAAGGCTGTCCTTGGACCTGAATTGGGACTCTACTCCTCCTCTCCCCACTTCTGCTTCCTTCCCTACCTTGCCACACACTACTCCCAAGGGCACTCTGAATGAACATCTTGCATGCTACACTTGGTCTCAGAGCCAGTTTTCTATTGAACCATCCTATGACAGGTGGGATCAAGGGATATAGGGACACTCTAGGCATGGGTGAGAGGCCAGCCTTCTAAAAAAGCATCAAGCCATTGGTCTCACTCAGCCCACTGACTCTAAACAGCAACCTTCCTAAGCTCTGCATTCCCAGATCTCCACTACTAGTTTGTGAGCAGCCTTTGGGAACCACTGGACCACAGCGTTTCTCAACACCCCCAGGGTTGGCCATGCTGGCAGACCTGGGTCACCTGGAAATGAAAGGTACATAGAATCAATTGTGTGATACTTATTTGTTCAAGTTTAGTGGCACTGAATTTCATCTTTAAACTGTGGCATTATCAACAAAAAAAAAGATTTAAAAAGTACAAATAAAGTCACATTTGAATCATGTCCAGAACTCACACCCTGGGCCTGGACCCTCTTGACTAACCAAAAGATGGCACAGATCCTGCTTACACCAGATTTCTGATCACATGGCCCACTGCTGAGTTTTGGTGCTCTACTCTGACATGTCCCTTTTCTCTGAGACTAAAGAGCAAGGAGACTTGGTGGGGGCTTCATTTGGGGAAGGGGAATGTTTCCAAGTGACTTTTTGTTAAAAAGGGTAAGTTTTCATCATCTGAGTACATAAGTCATTTCTTAGTGTTTATCATCAACATTGAGGAAGAGCAAGATGTAACAAAGCTGTGCAAAACAGAATAAGTCCACTTTTTCCCTCTCTATTGGATTTACTTATTAAATTTGTTAATTTCCTGAGCACTGGGTGTTATATGAAAACATAAAAGAAAAAAAATTTTTGTTAATTTCCAAAACATAAGACCTGTGAAGAGATCTACAATCTGTAAGAAAAAGAATAGAGGCACCTGGGTGGCTTGGGTGGTTAAGCATCCTACTCTTGATTTCGGCTCAGGTCATGATCTCATGGTTTGTGGGTTCAAGCCCAGTACTGGGTTCTGCGCTGACAGCGTGGAGCCTGCTTGGGATTCCCTCTCTCTCTGACCCTCCCCCACTTGTGCACATTTCTCTCTCTCTCTCTCTCTCTCTCTCTCTCTCTCTCTCTCTCTCTCTCCCTCTCATTCTCTTTCACTCTCAAAATAAATAAATAAATTGAAAAAGAAAAAGAAAAACTTCAGAGAGCAAAGGTTAATCACAGGAAATACACCTGAGAGATACAGTGAAGGTGCAATGAAATGTTATAATTCACAACTTAAAACAATGAGACAACAGAATTTTCTTAGAATACCAGCAATGATTTACAAATGGATGAGACTAATGTTGCAGGAGGAGGACAAAGAGAACTTTTATCTAGAATGGTGGGAGTGTACTACCTTCCTAAAGTGCAATTTGGTAATATGTGTCAAGGCCATAGAAATGTACACAGGAAAGACAGATTTACCAATCTGTCACAAGGAAAGGGCCATCCAGGACCTGTAGAAACTTGATCACAGGGACATTTACTGCAACAAGATTTATAGTGGTAAAAACTAAGGCCAACCAACATGTGCATCATTATGATATTGGGGAGATAAATCATGGTATGTCTACAACAGAATATGATACGATCACACAAAAAAGATCCAGTATATTTAGGGAGTAAAATAATAGTGATTAAAAGTGCAGGCTCCAGAGTCATACAGCCTGGTTTCAAATTCTACCTCTTCCTCACACAAGCTGTGTGGCCTTGGTAACGTGGTTAACTTCTCTCCACCTCCGTCTCCTCACCCATAGGATGAAGACAAGAACACCATCTCCATAGGATTTTAGCAAGGAGTCAATGAGACTAGGCTAGAAAATGGTCGGCAGAGGATTTGACACAGACTATATACTCAATAAATGTCGTGCCATAGTACCACTGGTACTGGTACATGTAAAGATTCTTACTACAGTTAAGTGATTGAAAAGTTGACTACTAACTCAACAGACTGAGAACTTATTAAATAGAGATAAAGGGAAAAAGAGAGATGAAAACCCATGTGAATCTTGCACTGCTATGAATCTATTTGGAGAATACTGGAGGTCATGTGGAACATCCTGACAAATAAATCTTTTGCCTGTGTGATCTCAATTGGGGAATTATCATTTTCTCTAGAATGAATATTCACTTTCCTATTCTTTGCCTGTGTTGGGGTTTTCTTATTGTCAGGAGTAGCTTATACATTCTTAGAGGAACCTGATGGTGAATCAGGTGAGATTTTTCTGGAAGAGATGGCATCTTAAACAAGTCCTTTTTAAACAAACATCTTTGAGAAGCCATCTTTCCTGACCCGCTGACCTGTGGCAAACAGTTTCATACTCTGTAATTGTCACCAACCATCCAGAGACGACAGCTAAGAGAAAAAAAAAAAAGAGTTTTGATCCAAAGAAAAGCAGAGGAAACTCAAATCCTTCAAGGTTGCTGGCCTGCCTAATGGAGTAAACACGTAGGTCTGAATCAGTTAAGTTAAAACGAGTCAGTCAACGAATAACAGAGAGTCAGAAGCAAACAGGTCATTTTTAAATGAGTTCCACTGTTTGTGGCAGCCACAGAACACTGTCTTGCAAAAAACACAGAGCTAGATCCTAATCCTATCCTTTCTGGAGGTTTTTTTTTCATCACCCAAATCCATACTTCAAAACCTTCAGTCTCATCCCCACAGAATATGCCACCACCATTTACCCAACACTCAGGCAAAAAGCCCAGGAGTCATTCTTGATTGCTCTCTTCTCTTCTTTCCCCATGTACAGTCCATCAACAATTCCAAGTGACCTTACCCTCAGAACATATCCAGAATCTGACCACTTATCAACTCCATGGCTGCCACCCTGGTCATCTCATACTTGGATCACAGCCACATTTCTTGACTGATCTAATACAGCAACAAGAGTTTGCTTTTTGAACTATAAGTTGTATCCTTTCACTGAGCTCAAAACCCACCAAGGGTTTCCCATTGCACTTAGAATCACAGTCAAACCAACAGCGTGGCCTCCAGGATTTTGTGATCTAGTCCACACCTCCCTTCCCATCCCCAACCACACTCACTCTCACCATCCATCTTGCCAGCTTGCCCCTCACCTCCCTGTGCCCCAGCCAAATCAACCTTCCTTCTTGCTGTCCCGGACAAACCAACTTTGTTCTTGCTGTTCCATCCACTGAAATGTTCTTCCCCCATATTGTCACATGGAACACTTGACATCATTCCAATGTCACCTGCTCAAACAGTCTATCTAAAATCACCTCTTATATTAGGCTACCTTCAGCTTAAACACTACTAACAGGAAGACTGGAGACTTGAATTTCCAAGTCTGATTTGGAAGTTCAGCAGTGCTTCAAGAACCAGATCTTTCCATCTCCCTGCTCTGCCATCCCAGTACGTTGACTCTTTATCTTCCTAAATACGGATGCATGATCACAAGATGGCAGCCTGAGCTCCAGCCTTCACGTCCTTTTACAACCACATTCAAGTCAAAAAGCAGGGGTCATTCGAAGGCAGATTCCTCCTCAGACCCCCTTTTTAATCAATGAAGGAAGAGAAAGCTTCCATAGAAGCTAACACACTAGATTCCCCCTTCACATCTCTTTGGCTTGATCTTAATCCAATAGACTAAGATCTTCCACTGATTCATTTTGCCACCTTAACAAAATTTAGTTGTATCAACTGAGAAAGAAGGGGAATGGATGTTGGTTAGGCAACAATTGTTGTCTGAACTCACACTCAGCCTCCATTATTGTCTATCTCCTTCTTCTGCTTTGTTTTTCCTTATGGCACTAATCACTACCTGAAATACTTTCTGTGCTTATCTGCTTGCTTACTGTGGGTCCTTTCACCAAAAAGGGACATAACCAAATGGTCTCTGCTGTATCCCCAGAACCCCAGACAGCATTTGGGAATCAATCTGTATTCAGTGAATGAAAGAATGAGAGTTTAGTGAATACAAGAGTAAAACTTATGATTTTTATTCAACCTGCCTAAGCCTTATTCTCCTCATTATTGATATGAAGATGACTTGCCTATCTCTCTGGTGACAATGAAATGAGATCATGCAGCCAAAACTCTTAATACAGTATCCTGCATGAGTGCTCAATATATTTAGCTCTCAGTATTATTCTGTAGCAGCAGCACTAGGCAAGTACAGGAAAAATGTAAGCATACATATTAATATCATATATTTTTTCTGATTAGGAAATAATGCGCTTCAAGAGGTCAAGCATTTGAAAAATGTATGACCTAGAAACTGAAAGTTACCCATGCTTGGGTATGTTTTTTGTAGCTATTTTTCCCCAAGAATATACTAATATAATTTTTACATAAATGGAGATACTAAGCATGCTGTTTTGCAAGTTCATTCTTGCACCAAATATCTATTAAGTATTTTCCCACAATTATTAATGCAAATATATCTTTTTCTTATTTGACTCCATTTGATTTAAGATGGAGATCTACTTTTGTTGGAGACCCTGGTGGCCTGCCCAGAGCTCCCTTTCTCTTAGGTTACATATGTCTTGGAAGCCCTGGCACCATGGCTCTCCCTGGTACACTGCATCAGAACATGTCCTTCATTGTCACTTCAACAGTTTTCCCTCTAAGATGCTGCTAGTGAGCTGTGTTCATTATTACACAGTCTTCCCTACATGCAGACCCATGGGAGAAACAAGAAGAAAACTTACATCTTCTATGATCACACACTGTAAATATTTGTATAAATTCTCTCCTCCAGCCCTTTTCCTATGCAAATATAATTTATTTTAAATCTACTGGGGACCATCTGAGAAATATGGTTTTATGTCCTTGGCTTTCACTTAACACTAAATTATAAATATTTTCCAAGTCTTATGCAAACAAGATCATCAACCCTTTGAGCCATAAGAAACTTTAGAAATTATTCAGTTCTGACCCATCATGCAAATTTTGCAAGATGAGGCACTGGAGGGCTGAGTTGTTTGAGTTTCTCCAAAATGTTTTAATACCTCAGTGACGTGCAGTCTGATTAAGCCGATGCAGAGCCAGAAAGGCTGGGCTTTGCGTTGCTTTGTGTACACATCAACCAAACCAAAGGCAAGTGTCTCTTGATCCCACAGAAACTGGGCTGCCAGCAGAGCTCTCCTCACCCTTGGGTGACTTTGCTGACAAGTATGTTAACCTTACACCCCTTTCTGTCAACAGTCCCCCCTCAGATGTTCAAAACCTAGATAGAATCTGGACACCAAAGCAAACCTGTCAGACTAGCATGAGTCCCGAGAGACGCTGCCTGTTCTGTGCCCTTCTTGGGGACCTAGGTGTTTTGTCAAGCTGGCATAGGAGGCGGGAGTGGTATCAGCATAACCACAGGCCTGGGGAGAGAGCTCCACCAAGTGTGGGACTTAATCCCCAGTGAGATTAGTCATGGAGCAAGGCATCTATTTTTCCACATGGAATGCCATCACTCGGTACTACTTTGGAAACAAGCCTGCAGGATGCATGTTTAAAAACCAAGTCCATTGTTCTGAAGCCATGGGGCCTGGAGCAAGTCCTTCTCTGACCTTCAGCACTCTCTTTGGTAAAGAGGGATCCAAGGTGTCCACTTGGTAGAGCCCAACGCTCTCAACACGCATGTCAGCACCCAGTAAATAAAAGCTGTTGTTAATAAAATCTCCTTTTACCCTATGAGAACAGTCCAAGACACATAGTAGGGACTCAATAGATGTTTACGACTTGAATAAGGGATGCAAGCAAATGAAGTCACATACTTTGAAACCAAACCAACAGTCTGCAGCAATAATAGTAATAACTCAACAGGTGGTGCCTGGGTGGCTCAGTCAGTTGAGACTCTTGATCTCAGCTCAGGTCTTGATCTCAGGGTCATGACTTCAAGCCCCACCTTGGGTGTGGAGCCTACTTTAAAAAAACAATCCTCTACCAAGATAAAGATAAATACTATCCTTTCAGATACAGCCCCTGTTGTTCTAAGTCATTTTCTTATGATAGAATACTATCGGTTAAGTTTTTTTCTTCATTACAAAGTTATGAAGTTCATTACAGACAATTTGGGAAGTAAAGAACAGAGAAAAAAAAATAGCCAAATTGTCTCCACCAAAAGGCAACAACTCTGAGCATGCTGGTGTTATTTCTGTGCCCACTTTGTAGTTCATTGTGATCCTATGCAGTATCCAAATTTATTTCTAGCTTTTTTCATAAACATGAGGAACTGAAGTTTTCCAAAATACTCCCTCATTATTCAACCTGTTGCCAATGTTTCACAATTTTAAAAAGTGTTGAAATGAATATAATCATTTAGAAAACATTTTTCTGTAGTTAGGAAAATATTTCTCAGACTACATTCCTAGAAGTGAATTGACTCTTTTTTAAAGAGTCTAAACATTCTTTGGTACCCATTCAAAAGGCATTCAGAAATCATAGGAAAAATTTGCAACTTTTCACCAGCCCTCAATAGTCTCATAATTGGCAAGGTTATTTTATTTCATTTTTATTTTCAAAAATGTTTATTTTATTTACAAATGGGACTGAATAATATAAAATATTTTTAAAATACCCATGGTTTCCCTTTAGCATGTTATCCTATTTTGTCCAGGAATTTTGAGAGTGTGGTATGATTTTTATTAAGTTATGTGACACTACAGTTTAAGAATTAACCTTTTATCAAACAGTGAGAGTTTTCAATGTTTTTTATCATCACTTTCATTTTGTTTGTAGGTCCTATGGGAGATTAAAAAGGTCTTAATTAGTCCCTTCAAGGACTTTTCCCATCTACAGATCAGAGATACCCACCTCTTTTTTTTTTCCCTAGATTCTTAGTCATTTACTTTTTTGTGTGTAGAAGGGTTTAGAGTTTTGCGTGGTTTTTCTTTCTTTCTTTCTTTCTTTCTTTCTTTTTTTTTTTTTTTGCTATTTTTAATTGTGGTAAAAATATATAATAAAGTAAGATTTTCCATTTTAACCATTTTCAGTGTAATATTCAATGACATTCATTAGAGTTATCATATTGTACAACCATCCCTGCTACCCACTTCCAAAACTTTCTATCACCCCAATTAGAAACTCTACTCAGCAAACAATAATTTCTCATTCCTTCCTGCCTCCAGTCCCTGGTAACCTCTAATATACTTTCTGTCTCTTAAGAATTTGCCTACTTTAGGTACCTTGTATTAGTGGAATCATACAATATTTACCTTCCTACTGTCTGTGTGATTTCACTTTGCATAATACTTTCAAGGTTCAATCATTCTGTAGCAAGTGTCAGATGATTTTTTTTATGGTTGAATAATGTTCCGTTGTGTGTACATACAACATTTTGCTTTTCCATTCATCTGTTGGCGGGTACTTGGACAAATGGGTTGTTTCCATCTTTTGGATATTGAAATAATTCTGCAATGAATGTTGGTGTGTAAGTATCTATTTGAGTCCCTGTTTTCAATTATGTTTTTAAATGTTTATTTATTTATTTGTGAGAGCAAGAAAGAGAGATAGAGAATCCCAAGCAGGCTCTGCACTGTCAGCATAGAGCCCAACATGAGGCTTGAAATCACGAACTGTGAGACCATGACCTGAGCTGAAATCAAGAGTTGGACACTTAACTAACTGAGTCACCCAGGTGCCCCCAGTTATTTTGAGTATATTTCTAAGAGTGGAATTGCTGACTCAAACAGTAATTCTATGGTTAGCTTTTTGAGAAACTCCTGAACCATTTTCCATAGCGGCTGCATTATTTTATATTCCCACCAGCAACGTAGGTGGTACCAGCTTATCCATATCTGGGTAAACACTTGTTGTTTTTCATTTTGCTTATTATCATCATCCTAGTGAGTGTGAAGTTGTGTCTCTTTTGTTTTGTAATATTCCACTATATCTGTGTATGTATGTGCATATCACATCTTATTTTTTAAGTTTTTATTTTAATATATTTCATCTTCTTTATGCATTCATCTGGAGATGGACATTTAGATTGTTTTTATATCTTGGCTATTGTAAATAATTCGGCAATAAGCATAGGGGGGCATATATCTTTATGTACTTGTGTTTTTGTTTGGGAGGGAGAATACCCAATAATGGAAATATTGGATCATATGGTATTTCTCTTTTAATTTTTTGAGGAACCTCCATATTATTTCCCACAGTGCCTGCAATAATTTACATTCCCAGCAACAGTGAAGAGGGTTTGTTTTTGTCTACATTCTTGCCAACCCTTGTTATTTCTTGACATTTTGATTTTAGCCATTCTGACCCATGTGAGGTAATATCTTTTTGTCAAATGTCAAGTGTCAAAACATGCATTTCCTTGATGATGAGTGATGTTGAGCACCTGTTCATGTGTGGCCTTCTTTGGAAAAATGTCTATTCAGGTCTTCTGCCTACTCTTTATTCAGATTCTTTGTTTGTTTTTGGTATTGAGCTGTAAGTTCTTTATATATTTAGGATACTAACTCTTTATCATGTATTTTTAAAGTTAAATGTTTACAACTATAAAATTCCTTCTCAGCATGGCTTTCTGCATTTCACATGCTTTGGTATGTTGTTTTCTTTTTAACTTATCTCTAAGTATTTTTAAATTTTTCCTTGTGATTTTTTTTCTTTGACCTATTTGTGAGTATATTATTTGACTTCCACAAATTTTTGAATTTTCCAGCTTTCATTCTGTTGATTTTTAACTTCACTGTGATCAGAGAAGATACATTGTATATCTGTCTCTTAAAATCTATTGAGATTTTATTTGTGGATTGACATATGGCCTGTCCTGGAGAATGTCCTACATGCACATGAGAGGAATGTACATGCTTCTGTTTTGAGGTGGGGTGTTCCGTAAATGTCTGTTAAATTTAGTTCCTTTATTGCTTTGGTCAATCCTCTATTTTCTTGCTTATCTTTTGTCTGTTATTTTTAATCAATAAAGAGAGGAGTTTTGAAATTTTTGAATGTTTCTTCCTTCAATTCTGGCAATTTTCCTTCATACATTTGAGGGTCTGTTATTAGATTTATAAACTTTAAAATTGTTATATATTATTTCTATATTAAAACCTTTATTAATATATAATGTCCTTCTCTGTCTCTTGTAAACTTTTTTAATTTAAAATCTATTGTGTCTTATATTAATATAGCCACTCACTCTCTTTTTTGGTCACTATTTGCATAAAATGTCCTTTTTCATCCTTTTATTTTCAACCTATTTGTGTCCTCAAGCCTAAAGTGCATTTCTGATAGCATATAATTGGATGTTGGTGGGTTTTTTTTTTTCCCATTAAGCTAAATCTATGTCTTTTAATTGGGGAGTTTAATCCATTTACATTTAAAGTAATTACTGATAAGCAGGGGCTTACTTCTGCCATTGTGTTATTTGTTCTCTACATATCTTAAATTTTCCCCTTCACTTCCTACATTACTGCATTCTTCTTGGTTTGGTTAATTTTTAATAATGAAACATTTAATTCCTCTCTCATTTCCTTTTGTCTATATTCTATAGCTATTTTTGTGTGTGTGATTACAATGGTGAGTTCAGCTAACATCTTAAAGTTCTAACACTTTAATTTAAATTTATACCAGCTGTATTTAATAGTATACAAAAATTCTGCTCCTATACTGCTCTGTCCCCACTTCCTTTCTGCTATTTCTGTCACAAAAATTATATCTTTACACAATGTGTGTCCCAAAACATAGATTAATAATTGGGTTTTCATTCATTAGTCTCCAAAATCATGTAGAAAACAAAAAGCAGAGTTACAAACCAAAGGTACAATAATCCTAGCTTTTGTAATAGCCACATACTTACAATATGTGGATATATTTACTGGATATGTTTATTTCTTTATACAGCTTTGAGATACTAACCTTTCCTTTCAACCCGAAAGACTCCAATTAGTATTTCTTGCAGAGCACATCTAGTAGTAAATGAACTCCCCCAGCTTTTGTTTGTCTGAGAATATCTCAGTTTTTCCTCCTTTTTAAAGGACAGTTTAAGTGGATATAGTATGTTTCACCTTTTTTTCTTTTCTTTCAGCGCTTTGAATTATCAACCCGCTGTCTTCTGGTTTCCAAGGTTTCTGATGAGCTATATGCTGGTGATATTATTGAGGGTTCTTTCTCTATGATGAGTCACCTCTCGTGCTCCTTTCAAGATTCTTTCTTTGCCTTTGTCTTTTGACAGTTTGATTATGTCTTGGTGTGGGTCTTGAAGTTTATCATACCTGGAGTATCATACTTGGAGTTTATCAAATTTTTGGATGTTTCTATTTATATATTTCATCAAATGTGGGAAGTTTCCTGACATTTTGTGTTCACATAATCTCTCTTGATGGTGTCCCATTGGTCCCTTAGGCTTTGTTCCCTTTTTTTCAATATTTTTTCTTTCTGTTTCTCAAACTCAAAACTTTTGGTTTACCTATTTTCAAGTTCACTGATTCTTTCTCTTTCTTGCTCAAATCTACTACTAAGGGGCGCCTGGGTGGCTCAGTCGGTTGAGCATCTGACTTCGGCTCAGGTCATGATCTCACAGTTCGTGTGTTCCAGCCCCGTGTCAGGCTCTGTGCTGACAGATAGCTCAGAGCCTGGAGCCTGTCTTCAGATTCTGTGTCTCCCCCTCCCTCTGACCCTTCCCTGCTCAAGCTGTCTCTCTCTCAAAAATAAATAAAACATTAAAAAGTTTTTATAAAATCTACTACTAAATCCCTCTAGTAAATTTTTTGTTTCCATTATTATAGTTTCATACCTCAAGAATTCCTTTTAATGTTTTGTATCGCTTTATTGGTATTTCTATTTCATGTATATATCATCTTCTTGACTTTGTCTATGACTTCCCATGGCTCTTTGAGCATCCCTAAAACAGTGCTACTGGTGGAAGAGTCTGCATTGTATGAACAGAAGTTTTGGTTCCTGGATTTCCCACAAAAGATTTACCTCAGGATCCTCTCTTAGATGAAGACAGCCAGAAGGATGGTAGCAAGTACAGAGCAGTTCATTAAGGAGTGGGCAGGCCCAGAGGTGGCAACTGCCCTGAGGCTACAGAGGTCTTTTTTTTTTTTTTTAATATAAACAGGGTCTTGGGTCATGGATGAGGTGATATCTGATAGAGGCTGCTTCTAGTCATTTGGAAGATTCCTCCCACTGTTGAGAAGGTTTGTACAGGAACAATCAATGGCAGCCTTGCCCCCTTTGGTGAAATGGGGCCAAAACCACAATGCAAATGTATTATATTGAGTCTAGGGGTTACCCTGGGGCAGAGGTGGAAGAGGAGAGCACATGTTCTGCATATGTGACTCTTCCCCTGTCAGCCGTGGGGTCTTAGAAGCCACAAGGCCAGAAGTTGAGAGCCATGAAATCAGGATGTGGTGCCCCCAGGCTTCTAACACATAGCTTATTTATCAATGCCCTTGCCTCCAGCTCTACCTACCTACCTGCTCTATCAACGGCTGTTTTAAAGACTCTGTCTAGCAAGTCCACTATCTGGCCTTGCTCAGGGATATTTTCTAATTCAGTCATATTTCCTATTTTTATGTGCCTTGTGGTATTTTTGTATAAAAATGGACATTTGAATCTTATAATGATAACTCTGGAAGTCAAATTCTCCCTTTTACCCAGTGTGTGCGTCTAATTTTTTAAATTTCTGTTTTTTCTTTGGTTTGGATGTATTTGGTTTATTTGAGTGTTGTGAGTTGGCTGTGTGCCAAGAATCAGCTTGATATGTAAACTGAAGGTCTTCTTGGGCCCTTTCTAAGCCTCTGCCTCTCCTGCACATGCACAGCAACTTTCTAAATTTCCCCATATATGTGGTTACTTTTGATTGACCAAATCCTTAGGTGTTTGGCTGCCAAAAGGAAACATAAAGGGAAGAAAAAAAGAAAATAAGGCCACTGGCTCTTCCAATCGCCTGGAAGCCACTTCAGCTAAAGGAGATTGCAACCGTGGAGGTGAGAAATGTAACAATGGCAACCTGCTTCTGTGTCTGCACCTCCACATTCAGAAGGAGCAAACAGTGCTGAGAACACAGATCCTCGATATGTTAAGGACAAAGTCTTCCCTGGCTCCCACAATCTACAAGCAAGTTGTTCCAGGAATAAGTGCACAGCTTCCTGCCATGGAATGAGATGAGTGGCCACCAGTTAAGAGTTTAAATTAACTGAAATTAAGCAAGATTTACCACCCATGCCTCCCCCCTGGAAGCTGCAAACCTTCGAATACACTTTAGAATTCCAAAATGGTTCTACCTGACAGTCTCTGCCAATACAATTGTTGTCTAGATGGACAGACATATTCCTTGTGCTTCCCACTCCACTATCCTCTATGATGTCACTCAATAGTTGTCTTTTGATGCATAAAGTTTTCATTTTGATGGAGTCCAATTGTTCTATATTTTTCTTTTATTGTCTGTGCTTTTGATGTCATTTTTAAGAAACCCTAAATCCAAGTTCATATACTTTTCCCTCTATGTTTTCCTCTAAGAATCTTATAATTTTTTATCTTAAATTCAGGTCTTTGATTCATTTTGTACTAATTTTTTATATGATGTTGGGATAAGGATCTACTTTGTTCTTTGCATGTGGCTATCTAGTTTCCTCAGTATCATTTGTTTAAAAGATAATCCTTTTCCCAGTGAATGGTCTTGGCCTCCTTGTCAACATGAAGGTTTACTGCTGGGCTTTCTCTTCTATTTCATTGGTCTATATGTCTGTCTTCATGTCTGTATCACACTGCTTCGATTCCTATAGCTTGTAATGTTTGAAATCAGGATGTGTGATTCCTCCAACTTTGTTATTCTCGCTCAAGATTGCTTTGACTATTCTGGATCCTTTGAAATACTATATAAAGTTTAGGAAGAGATTTTCCATTTCTGCAAAAGTGTCATTGGGACTTTGATTGGAATTTCACTGAATCTGCAGATCACTTTAGATAGGATTGATATCTAAACAATATTAATATTCCAATCCATTAATGCAAGATGTCTTTCTACTTATTTAGGTCTTCTTCAATAACTTTTATCAATGTTTGGTTAATTGCCATCATCCTGGGAAAGAATGAGTCTAGGGAAGACAAGTGGGCTCTGCAGGCTCATTTGCCAACAGCATAGCTCTAAAAGGGTAATGCAGCTAGTTCACTCATTCTTTCATTCACTCATTCATTCACCCAGTAAATATTTGTGGAGTGCTTATTCTACATCAGGCAGTTCGGGGTTATGAAAGTGAACAAAAGATCCTATTCTGTAATGAAACATTTGCTGAGAACTTCTTACATGCTAGACCTTATCTGAGCACCAGAGGAACAAAAACATGTCAGGGGTGGCCTCGAGAAGTTCAAGCAGGAGGTCAAATATACAAACTAACAATACAACGGCGATACATAAGTGCCAATATGAGAGATACAGAGACCCCAATTTTATCATGTGTATGTTGAGCTTGGAATGCACAAGAATCAGAGAAGTATTGACTTAGGTGATGTTTGTGCTAAGTGTAATAGGAGTTTGCATGCGACAACGTGGAACAGGGTGTGAGACTGGCTGCAGGGAACATTCTTGGGAGGGGAAGTAACATACACAAAAGAATAGAAGCATGGGCTCATGAAGAGTGGCTGTGTGCTGTGGCAAAAGAAGTGGGGCTGGGAGAAGTAGGCAGGGTTGATCAGGCAGCAGAGGCTACTCATGCCATGCTAAGGAGTTCACATGTTTTCAGGAAGGCAATGGATGACCGCTGAGGGATGACAAGTTTAGAACAGTGACATGTTCAGTTTCCTTTTAGAAAGAATTATTATTCCAGTACAGAGAGCAGGTTGGAGAGGTGACAGCGAGGCATAAGACACCAAGCCACTGGCATAAAGCCAGGCAAGGAACAGTGTGGGCCTGGACTCAATGTGAGAATGGGGCAGGTGTTCGAGATACTTAGGAAGCGACTGATCACCTCTGACAGGTCTAAGAGAAAGAGAAGAAACAATGACATCTTGAAGTACACTGGCCCAAGCTCCTACCACCTTGGAAATCTAGATATGATCATGGTGAACCCCAGAAAAACAATCTCAGGGGCGCCTGAGTGACTCAGTCTGTTAAACATTTGACTTTTGATTTTGGCTCAGGTCATGATCTCACGGTTATAAGTTTGAGCCCCACAATGGGCTCTGTGCTGCCAGTGCAGAGTCTGCATGGGTTTCTCTGTCTCTCTCTGTCTCTCTCTCTGTCACTCCCCAGCTTACTCGCTCTCTCGCTCTTGCTCTCGCTCTCAAAATAAATAAATAAATAAAAATAAACTTAAAAAACAAACAATCCCAGTGGGAGTAAGAGAAGCTAATTACTTCTGTTCTCCCAGTAACTCAAGTGGAAGCCCTCTACCAGGGCCCGTGGGGTACACAGGCACCACGCCTGCCCTAACCCCAGTGGTCTTGGGAGACAACACTGCATCCCTGGGGCCCATTAGGTCAAAAAAATCTCCTTTACAACTTTTCTTCTCACAACCTCCCTCTCCACCCGACCTCTCATTGTGTGTTCAGGAGATGAAAGCTGTTTCCTTCCCCCTCCTCCTTCCCAGGCTGGCTGACAGGGAACCTTCAACAGTCATGCACACAAAGCCGAAATTTAAATCCACACAGCGCTTGCCCAAGCTCCTCCAGAAGGCCTGTCCACACACGATCAGGGTAGACTAGGGGCTGTTTGCTTTGGCTAACACACACACACACACACACACACACACACACAAGCGCACGCACACACAAATGCTGATGGAATAAAATGTGACACCACCATATGAAAGGTTGAATGCGAATAGTTTTGAGGTTAAAATAAAGCTGGCCTGGAGCGGACCAGGAGAAAGAAAAAAATTGATGTTACAATTTTAGGGAAGAGGATATTGGGGTATTTTTGTATGTCTAGCATTCACATGGTCTCAAAAGAGCAGTATTTGGGAGAGAGGCCACACATAGAGAAATAAAGTGTGTCCATATGTTTGATAGTTTTGCTTGATGTAAACAAATCAGAGTGACTTTGTCCCTGTAATGTCATCTGAGTGAAAATTACAGTGATTTTTTTTTTAATACGTGCTACTTTTCTCTTATCCCTACCGATGTGTTTTGAGGAAATAGGACTGTTACACAGTAATTTTGAATCTTTCTGACACCTGATCAATATATTTTCTTAAACATTCCATTGTGACATATAAACTGAAACTTACCAACATGCATTAGTGCACTACATATATTTAAGTGACTTTTGATTGACTTTGTGCAAGTCGAGTTATCTATGAGTAGAATTTTTTTAAGAGAGCATATGTTAAGAGATGCAAACAAGCAGTCTGGTGGTGGATAAACCCATTAGAATTTATAAAAATTTTAGATTTATAGGTTTAAAAAAAAAAAAAAGAAATGTGAGGGCTCGTAGATGGCTCAGTTGGTTAAGTGTCCAACTTCTGCTCAGGTCATGATTTGGCTCAAGTCATGATCTCATTTTTGTGAGTTCAAGTCCCACATCAGGCTCTGTGCTGGCATCTCACAGCCTGGAACCTGCTTTAGATTCTGTGTCTCTCTATCTCTCTGCCCTTCCCCCATTCATGGTCTGTCTCTCTCTCTCCTTCAAAAAATAAACATTTTTAAAATTTTTTAAGAAATATGTTTTTATTAGCACTTCCACTGGAGGTAGGCTAATAAAAATGTGTGGTCAAATGGGAAGTCCCAGGGAGCCCTGACAGATAATAACAGGTGACACTTACTGGCCTTGGCACTGTGCCAAATGTGTTACATTTTCTCACCAATCTTTAAATGACCCTGTGGGGTATAGGTACTGTTATTACTCTCCATGCCTACGTGAGGAAACTGAGGCACATAAAATTTAATTTATACAAGGTCACACAGCTAAGAAATGGGGAGCTGAGATGCAACCTCAATGTTGAGAAGTCGGAGTCCTGGATTTTGAAACATTTCACTGGACAACGAATGTCTAGAGGGATGGCAAGACCTGTGGGCTGCATGTCTCTCAAGAAGTATTCATAGCATCTGGCATCTGTTCCACAAGCCTAATTGACACCATATCCCCTGTCCCTTGACCTTAGGCTTCTGAAATGCAGTTTTGGGGAGAAGGTAAGATCTGCCCAAAGGAACCAAGCAAAGCAATGAACACTATACAGATAATCACATCAACTATACATGAATAAATTGAATCAATGATCCTAAGGTCTTTCTCTTAATTCCTATCATTTGTTCTTTCAATCTGCTTAGCACTGTTCTCTCTTTTTTTTTTTAATTTAAATTTTAGTTAAAATACAATGCAATATGGGTTTCAGGAGTAGAATTCAGTGATTCAACACTTATGTACAACACCCATCACTCATTACAAGTGCCCTCCTTAATGCCCACCATCCATCTAGCCTATCTCCCACCCACTTCCCTCAATCAACCCTGTTTTTTCCCTATAGTTAAGAGTTTTTTATGGTTTGTTTCCCTCTCTTCTTCCTCCCTCCGCTTCCCATATGTTCACCTGTTTTGTTTCTTAAATTCCATATATGAGTGAGATCATATGGTATTTGTCTTTCTCTGATTGACTTATTTCACCTAGCATAATACATTCTAGCTCCATCCATGTCATTGCAAATGGTAATATTTAATTCTTTTGATGGCTGAGTAATATTCCAGTGTGTGTGTGTGTGCGTGTGTGTGTGTGTGTGTCACATCTTCCTTATTCATATAATATACATATATATGATACATACATACCACATCTTCTTTGTTCATTCATCAGTTGATGGACATTTAGGCTCTTTCCAGTTTTGCTAATGCTGCTATATATATAGGGGTCCATGTACCCCCTTTGAATCTGTATTTTTGTATCGTTGGGGTAAATAACTAACAATGAAATTGCTAGATCATAAAGTAGTTCTATCTTTAGTTTCTTGAGGAACCTCCATACTGTTCTCCAGAATGACTGCACCAGTTCCCATTCCCACCAACAGTGCAAGAGGGTTTCCTTTCTCTGCATCCTTGCCAACACCTGTTGTTTCTTGTGTTGTTAATTTTAGCCATTCTGAGAGGTGTGAGGTGGTATCTCATTGCGGTTTTGATTTGCCTTTCCCTGATGATGAGTGATGTTGAACATCTTTTCAAGTGTCTGTTAGCATTGGGAAGCCTTGGAAAAGAGTCTATTCATGTCTTCTCCCCATTTCTTAACTGGGTTATTTTTTTGGGTGTTGAGTTTGGGAAGTTCTTTATAGATTTTGAATAGTAAGCCTTTATCAGATATGTTGTTTGCAGATATCTTCTCCTATTCTGTAGGCTGTTTTTTGTTTTGTTGTTTATTTCCTTTGTTGTGCAGATTTTATCTTGATGAGGTCCCAATAGCTCATGTTTGCTTTTGTTTCCCTTCCTTTTGGCAATGTGTCTAGTAAGAAGTTGCTCTGGCCAAGGTCAAAGAGGTTTCTGCTTGTGTTCTCCTCTAGGATTTTGATGGTTTCCTGTCTCACATTAGATTGTTCAACCATTTTGGATTTATTTTTGTGTATTGTGTAAGAAAGTGGTCCGGTTTCATTTTTCTGCATGTCACTGTCCAGTTTTCCCAACACCATTAGTTGAAGAGACTATCTTTTTCCCTTTGGGTATTCTTTCCTCCTTTGTCAAACGTAAGTTGACCACATAGTTGTGGGTATGTTTCTGGGTTTTCTACTCTTGTTCATTTCTTTACGTGTCTGTTTTTGTGCCAGTACCATACTGTCTTGATGATTACAACTTTGTAATATAACTTGAAATCCAGAATCGTGATGTTTCCGGTTTTGATTTTCTTTTTCAAGATTGCTTTGGCTATTCAGGGTCTTTTGTGGTTCCACACAAATTTTAGGATTGTTTGTTCTAGTCTACAAAAAATGCTGGTGATATTTTGACAGGGATTTAGCACTGTTCTTTCTTATAGAGATTGCAAAGATTCATTTTTTGCCCAGCCCTGGGTTATCAGCAAATTAACAGGGATCTGTGAAGCAGTGAGAGTTTCTGGTTTTGTTTGAAATGCATTCCAAAAGTATGTTGGCTGGAGAGAAGGATGCACACATCAGCCCTGTCAATGTTTGTCAAATTGCAGGGGTCATCAGATCAATTTAGTGTACCACCGCCAGTATTTTTTTTTAAGTAAAATGAGATATGATACAATGAAAATTGTTTCATAAATCTTTTATTTCAGTTAAAAATTATAAATACAAGGGCACCTGGGTGGCTCAGTTGGTTACGCCTCTGACTCGACTTTGACTCAGGTTATGATCTCACAGTTTGTAAGATCAAGTCTCACATCAGGCTTTATGCTGATGGTGTGGAACCTACTTGGGATTGCCTCTCTCCCCTTCCCCCTACCCCCCCACTTTCTCAAAATAAATAAACATTTTAAAAAATATATATAATGTGTATACTGAGTCACATTGTAAAATGTATTTTTTAAGACTTTTTTTAAGTGATCTCTACACCCAATGTAGGGCTCAGACTTAACAACCTCCAGACAAAGAATCACTTCTTCTACTGACTGAGCCAGCCAGGTACCCCAAAAAGTATTTCTTTTTGAGGTTTGATCAAAAAAATTTAAAAGACATCATTCTTAAAAAAAAAAAAATAGGTGCCCTAAATTGAGACATCTCTGGCCCTCTCAGTCTGGGTGAGGTCCTATGTAAATAACACCAAATGAAACACAGAACATCTACAATGATGGGAGCAAGTTGGAGTTCCCCAGAGAGTATGATAAAGTTTTAGTGATCCCATCATCACTGATAAAGACCATAGTCTAGAAAGTTCTGGAGGATTGAGAGTTATCTAGGAGAGGAATGTGGAATGGAATGCATCAGGCAAGTCAAGCCCCATTAGTGGCTCTGAATCTGGTTTACTGATGATGATCAGATTATCAACACCAAAACAGCTGCCCCTTTTGATAGGCTGTTACCTACAGTAGAGGAGACAGACAGTAAGTACTTCTTGCCTTCAACTTCCTGTCATCATCTCCCATCAGCCTGCCTCTTTGGCCTCAAATGTCTCCTTTTCTGCTGGATTGAATCAAAGCCCATCTTCCTCATATCACAGTACTTCCCCCGCCAAATCCGGTTCCTTCTTCCCAGTTCTCACCAGACTTTAAACCTTGCCTGAGCAGCCCAGTCTCACACCAATCCCTGCCTCTTCCAACTTCCCTCCACTATCCTTATTGTTGCTTATGGGATTGCTCATGTCTATGTCGGCACTCTTTGGTTCTTTGCATATTTGTGCCTCCTCCAGCCCCCAGTTCCTGAACTTATTAGAGCATTAGCCCAGAGGAAAACCAGCCCCCACTAGGGCAAGAACCACCAATCCCTGGAGCGTGTACACCACACAGGGAGCACTCAAATGCTGCCTGCTTACTACGAATGTGTGACTCATCAGGCTGATAGACTTTCTAGACCAGAGAAATGAAACATCCTTGGAAAGTGGAATCTGTGTTGAAAATGTTGTTTTGAGAAGCTAGCATCTGCACCTCTTGCATGCTGACTTAACGTGCTTCTCTAAATGCAGTCTTTGACTTAAATCTTGCAGCTGCTTCTATTCCATGGACTGAACTACCTGCCTCAACACATGCCTCTCTTCCTGCCTGTTACCACCACCTATTGGTTCCCAGAGGAAATGAAAAAGAGCAGTATGCCTGAGAGTAGGTGATCCCATTCAAGTTTCCAAGAGGCTTCCAGGGGCAATGATCACGAGTCTGATGTCTGAGAGATGCTTTTGCCAACTGCTTCTGGTTTTGTCCTCCTGCCCATCTTAAACACTGGTGGCTTAGGGAACTCAAACATGGCACTGGCATTTGTGCAGAAAACATAAAGACAGAGGTAAGTCCCCAAAAAGAACATGAACATAGAGAGATGAGCTACCCACATTCGGAGAAAACCAGCATTCCAGGCCCACATTGCCAAGCACCTTGCTTCAGCAGAATTTTTGACCGTATGCATCTATTAGATTACCTGCCTTTGCCAAGGCCTAAAACACAGCCCTTAGCAAAGCAAAAACCGCATCCAGATTTTTCTGTGAGGTCTCCAGCCAATCCCTTTTCTGTATATTGCATCAGCCTGTGGACAGCCACTGAAGCAGAATCTCACATGATAAACCAAGCTACTCTCAGAAAACACAGGTATTTCCCAAGGTCAGAACATAGGCTGTGTCCCAGCCCATCAAAAGTGGAAGACTTTGCATAGAAAATTCCTGGCTATGAACCTAGGCTACCACCTTTAATCCCAGCAAAATCTGGCTAATAGGAGCTGCAGGGAGTTGAGCTTTCTCAGAGGGCAGAGATCTAAAATTGGGCCTTTCTTGTCTCCAATTCTGATGTCTGTCACTGCTCCTGGAAAAAGCACAGTCCTTCCCAATTTTGAGAAACTTCAGGAATAACCATTTACCACAAAAAGGTAATTTTCAATTTAAAAAAAGACAAACTCTTTTTAGTTGCCTATTTCTGTGTAACAAACCATGATACAGTGACTTGAAACAACTTTTTTATAAAATTAAAGCAAATTATTAAGTAACAAGGTATGACTTCTCTTCATTATGAGGATTGGCTGGGGGACTCTACTGCTCCACCTCACATCAGCTACATGTGTTCAGCTGGGAAGGCTATGAAGACCCAAAGCAGCCCCTCTCACAGGTGCTCCATGTGACCTCAGCCTCAAGAGCCTCTTTGCATGACTTCTCGCTCTACCACCATATCCTGGATTTCCTTATAGCATGGCAGCCTGGTTCCTAGGGGGCCAAAGCAGAAACTTTCACTTCTCTCAACAGTCAGGCCTGGAACTGACACAGTGCCATGTCTGTTTCATTCTGCTGGTGAGAATAAGGCCAGCCTGGATTCAAAGGGAAGGAAACTAGACTCCTCTTATCAATGGAAGGAGCAATTTATCTCCTACAGGGAGAAGGACAACTATTGGTGCCATCTTTAAAGACAGCCTATCCCACACAGACCATAACAAAGAAAACAGAACCAGATAGGCCTCATTCTTCTGCCCTGTGTGCTGAGACATGGAGCCAGTTATAACCTCACTGAGCTGCCTGTCCTTGTCTGTAGAACCTAGTCAGGAATCACTACTCGGACTCCTAAATACAGAGAAAAAACTGAGAGTTGCCGGAGGGGAGGTGGGCGCAGGGGTGAGCTAAATGGGTAATGGGCATTAAGGAGGGCACTTGTTGGGATGAGCACTGGGTATTGTTTTTTCCCCTCCCCTGTGCTTGCACTCGCTCTCTCTCTTTCTCCAAATAAATAAATAAACTTAAAAAAATAATCACTACTTGGAGGGTCATTAAGATTAAATAAGATTCATTCCTAGGTGTTTACTCAAGAGAATGAAAACATATGTTCAGAAAGACTTGTACAAGATTATTCACAGAATACTTTTAATGGCTCCAAACCAGACACAAGCAACTGTCCACCTAAGAGAATGGAAAACATATTACAACATAATCATTTATTGACTAACATTCAGCAAATAAAAATAACAAACTTTTTAAAAACACCAAAAAAGCCACAAAAAAATTTTGACATACCATAATTTAGATAAATCCCAAGATCATCATATTAAGCAAAAGAGTCTGTCACATCAAAGTACATAAAGAATGATTCCATTTATAAAACATCCAAAAACTGGTGAAACCAATCTGTACAAGTGGGGTGGGGAGTTGGGGCTGATTTTCAAAAGGACACAAGGAACATTCTTAGGATTGTGGAAACAGTGCTGATTTTGGGGTGACGGTTATGTAGGTATATACAGCTGTCACAATGTATTAAATTAAACCCTTAACAGCTGTGCATTTTTATTTTAATTACACCTAAGTAAAAATATAAAAACAAACAAACAAAAAGGTTAGGATCATTACAGTTAGTGCCTTGAATATGTCACATGCTTGTGGCTCAGGAAACGTAGCCAATTCTCATAGAATCCTGGAACCCGCACAGTACCCGCGAGGACCAAATCAGACTGGTGGTGCCATTTTGAAGCTGCAATGTTCAAGGCCGGCTCCAAAGCCCACCTCACTGTGGATTTGCTGCAAACACAGATGCCTTGGTTACCTTTTCTCACCTTCATTTTCTTCCCTGACCCATCTAAAATGCTGCTAATTATCTTTCCTTGAAAATAAAAACTAATCTCGTACTTCCAATGAGGATGCAGAGATGCAGGAAAGAGCAAGCATGAGGCCCCGCAGGCCAGGCTCTGAGCTTATGGGCCCTCGTACAATCACCTCCCCTTTCTCTCATTTGATTTGTTGTAATGGGTCTATAGAAGATATGGTATGAGGTTTGAATTCCTGGTTTCTTACATAGTGTCACCTCAACAAGCAGGACGCTGCCAGAATGGAGCACCAGAAGAGAAACTTTGAAGGGGATGAGAGAGGCTTATGGTCAAGAACCTTCACCTACTTCAGTATCTCACCCAAGATGGGCCCTGAGGATGGAATTGGGGGCAGGGGGAGGATGTGTCTGTATCACATATGATCCCTTCCTCCTTTCTTGAAATCAACATGTTTTCCATAAAACTCATCCCTCCTGCCTTGAATTCTTCTTTCCCTTCCAAGCTTGGCAACTCAAAGTTTGTGCAAGACGATTCTATTATTTTTTGAATGTATTCCCAAACCTAGCATTCTCCTCTTTCTCTTTCAGGCCCTATCATCAAGTCTGCTCCAGTTTGGGGTTTCCTCAGTTCACTTAACTTTTCTTGTGTGATATTTTTAAACTCAAATACTTATTTCTTTTCTTCCTATTTATTTTTTATTTTAGAGAGAGAGTGAGAGTGCAAGTGGGGGAGAGGGAGAGAGAGAATCTCAAGCAAGCTCCACACTCAGTGCTGAGCCCAACATGGGGCTTTATCCCATGACCAGGAGTTTATTATCTGAGCCAAAATCAAGAGCTAGATTCTCAACCAACTGAACTACCCAGGCACTCACCATACTTATTTCTAGAGGTGCTTAATTTTGTCAGCTAAGAAGTCTGGGACTACCTGAGGTCTTCGCTTTGTCCTGAGAACAGGAATATAGGGAACAACAGAGAGACTGGAGAGAGCTGCTCAAAAGCATCAACTTTACAGAATTCAGGCTTCTGGGTGGCTGTTGGTGTTAAAACATGAATGCTCACATGATAAATATATACATGAGGCAAGATTCTGCCTCTGGTAGGGAGTCGAGGGCTCCAGGTCTCCAGATTCTTCCTGAGCTTGCCTCTTTATCTCTAGAGAGTGCAGGAAGAATTCTTCAGCTTGTCTCCACCTTCACTATCTGTCCACCTAACTTTCAGTTTTAATCCTTCCTATCCTGTCTTTCCACGGAAAAGGAGACAAAAAGGAATCAAATTACTCAATGCTTTAATAATTGTAAGGGACAGAAAATGTACTCAAATTAGGGAGCTACTAATTAGTTTACATAACTGGAAATTCCAGCTATGTGTCTAGCTTCAGGCACAGTGCGATCCAGGAGCTTAAATTATGTTATCCCCCCTTCTCCCCTAGTTCTCTTTGTGTGAGCTGCATTTTTGGAGCATTCTTGCAGGGTCACGACTGATGCTCACCTTCCAAGATTAAGTGGAGACACAGTTCTTTCCTGATATTTCCAGCAAACGTCCAATGGGCTTTTAAGTTGGCCCGGTAATGAGGCAATCCCAGATCCAGTCATGGCCACTGCACTCTGACTCACATATCCATGCAGGGTTTAGAGGAAAGGTTAATCCCACACAAAATACATAGAAGAAAGTAATTCATTAAGGGAAAATCCAGATATTACCAGGATACAGGGAGAATGATGGTTGGTTGGGCAAAGTCAAGAGTTACATACCTCAAGAACTAATATTACTCCAGCAGTCTGCCAGGCTCTATTTATATGCTGTAATTAAATTCTCAGAGGTAGATAGGATGGCTCCATTTTACAGATATAAAAACTAAAGGTCAGGAAAGTGAAGGCCTATAGTTAGTGATCATAGGCATCTCCATCTATTGGCCAAAACTGGCATCTATTTACTAGTCTCCGGCCCCACATTCCATCTCTCAGAATTTAAGAAACAGATTCCTATCTCTCTCTCTGTATCAGCATTCATGACCCTTGAGGCCTCCCACAAGGTTCCTAGCTCATGACTATGGAGACTTCTCAACCCCTTTGCAAAGAGAAAGGACTGGTTTGCTGAGCATCTACCCAATGGACACTCGTGTCCTGGTCAAGGTACCAGCTCTGCCCATTCTCAGGTCTCTGTGATGATGATCCTTCTTCCATTGTTCCCAATGAGTGGTGGGATTTATCCTCAACTCTATGGATTTCATTTTATAGTGAAGAATTCTGAAGATACATACAACAGATATGTTATTGTATTTTTTTCTAAACAAGCACAAGAAGGGAAAATATTTGAGATGAAATAAGGAAGTAAATTCTAGAAAGGATGGATGCTCCACCCTCACCTGGAAATGAGGCTCTCTCAACATGACTTTTAGCTCGAAGTTTGTGTTTCGTTATTTTATTAAGATGACATACAATGATATATTAGTTTCATGTGTACAACATGGTGATTTGACAATTCTGTACTCAGTGCTCACTACCTATCACCATACAATATTATTACATTTTTTACTACATTCTCTGCACTGTACATTTTATCCCCAGAACTGATCTAATTTGATTTTATTTTAGACTTATTTATTTTATAACTGAAAGTTTCTACCTCTTGTTCTCCTTCACCCTATTTTGCCCATCCTCACCCCTTTCCTTTCTGGAAACTGCCAGTTTGTTCTCTGTATTTATGAGTCTTTTTTGTTTTGTTTGTTCATTTGTTTTGTTTTTTTAGATTCCACATATAAGTGAAACCACATGGTATTTATCTTTCTCTGACTAATTTCACTTAGCATTATCCCTCTAAATTCGTCCATGTTTCACAAATGACAAGATTTTTTTTAGGGTTGAGTTACACACACACACACACACACACACACACACACACACTTTATTCATTCATCTATCAGTGGGTGTTGATAAGTTGCTTCCATATCTTGGCTATTGTAAATAATGCTGCAATAAACATAAGGGTGCATATATCTGATCAAATTAATGTTTTTGTTTTCTTTGGATAAATACACAGAAGTAAAATTACTGGTTTATATAGGATTTCTGTTTTTAATTTTTTGAGGAACTTCCATACTGTTCTCCATAATGCACCAGTGCATGAAGGTTCCTTTTACTCCACAGCCTTACCAATACTTGCTATTTCTTGTCTTTTTGATACTAACCATTCTGGTTGGTATGAGGTAATATCTCATTGTGGGTTAGGGCTACATTGCCCTGATGATGAGTGATGTTGAGCATCTTTTTGTGTGTCAGTTGGCCTTCTGTATGTCTTCTTTGGAAAAACATCTATTCAGGTCCTCTCCCCATTTTTAAATTGGATTATTTGTTTTTTAATGGTGAATTGCATGAGTTCTTCATATGTTTTGGATATTAATTTATTATTGGATATATCATTTGCCAAGATCTCCTCCCATTGAGTACCTTGGTTTTTGTTTTGTTAATGTATTCCACTTTCTTAGTATAGTTTCAAATGATGATTCATATAGCAAACATGTCTGTTCTATTCCAAACATGAATGTGCCTGGTATGTCAACTTGTCATCTGTCAATCTGAAGAAAATGGAAAAGTTCAGATCCCCTTGAGGCTCTTGCCTTCTCATAGACCAGTCTCCATTTTCAGGAGAATGTCAGGGCAGGAAGAAACCATGAGCAAGAAAACCCACCTCAATCTTCAGTCATGACCATCATCAAAGCCAGTTCAGAAGGGAAAGTTGCTGGGGCACCTGGGTGGCTCAGTCAATTAAGCGTCCGACTTCGGCTCAGGTCATGATCTCACAGTTCGTGAGTTGGAGCCCTGTTCAAGCTCTATGCTGATAGCTTGGAGCCTGAAGCCTGCTTCAGATTCTGTGTCTCCCTCTCTCTCTCTGCACCTCCCCCACTCACACTCTGTTTCTCTCTCTCTCTTAAATAAACATTTAAAAAAATTAAAAAAAAAAAAAAAGAAGGGAAAGTTGCTGCTCAAAGCCCAAGTGCCTGGAGCAGCATTTTGGAAACACGTTTTATACAAAAAAAATACCTTTGGGAAATCCCTTGCATACCTTCTAAGAATGCCTTTAATTACATTAAGTGAAACACATAGATGTACAAAGGAAACCAATTATGTTGAACTACAGTTATCAAAATATTTTAAAACAAACTTTATGATGTATTAATGCTGTGATTATTAATTGGTACATTAAGTAGTGTGACCTACCTGCATATCTAGTAATTAACCTGAATTTGAAGTCATGATGAGTATAAACAATATTTTGAGATGCCTAAAAAAACAATAATGTAATATGAAGATGTCTGGTTCCCACTGATGACAATATCACAGGCCCTTCAGATGCCACTGTGAGTTGCTGCCTACATAACTGAAGGAAATTCTAATTTGTTTATAGCCTTCCGCAAAAATAAAGGTGCAAGTCTATATGTTTTTTTTAATGTTTATTTTTTGAGGGGGGAAGTAGCAGAGAGAAAGGGAAACATGGAGTCCAAAGCAGGCTCCAGGCTCCAAGCTGCCAGCACAGAGCCTAACACAGGTCTTGAACTCACCAACTGGGACATCATGACCTGAGCTGAAGTTGGACGCTCAACCAACTGAGCCACTCAGGAGACCCAGTGCAAGTCTATTTCTTATTCAAGTTTACAGAACCTTTGAATTCTACCCTTAGAAACTTGTGGACTTCCAGTGGACACTGGGCTGTTCTAAAGAGTCCATTAATGGTTGTCTAAAGTGATTCATTCTCTTGGCAGGTCTCTGAGCATTATTGTCTCTGTCACTCAGCTAAGAAGGCCAAGACTTGGAAATGTCAAGCCGCAGGATGACACAACAGTGAGCCAGCCCAGCTGCCTTCACACATTGCTATAGGAGGGTCTCCTTCCATCTGAGCAGCCTCAACGTGGAGAAGCCAATTTCCATGCCTTGTCTCCAAGAAAAGAGGAAATAAGTGGAGAGCCCATGCCCCCAAAACCAAGGACATGAGTAAATCCTGCAGTTGTCCTCCCTCTCCCCAGAGCATTCTCAGAGATGGAGAAAAATATGGGTATATGCAAACCCTTTCCAGGAGGGACAAATGTGGAGGAAATTCCTCCCAACAAGGCATGCCATGAAATTAGGCCACCTAGAGTGGGAATTGCTGGTCCCTGAGGGTCAGCCAGTTGTGGCCTGGTGAATCTTGGGGGGATGGAGGGGTTGGCAACATCCAAGGAGCATTTCTGGGGGACTCAGTAGGAAGTAGAAGTATTGCCTCTCCCTTGGGCAGGGCATGAAGGCTCTGAGAGGCTGGGCCTCTAGAAATGAAGTGTCAAGCTCAGGTCTTGCTTTCAGCCTCCTGCTATCCTTTGAACTCAGGGAGGTGTAAAACTGCAGTGCTTGGCCAAACCCCAACTCAGGAAATTGCTTTTTGCCTACTAGGGCTCCACATGCCTTTCCACTTTGCTGGCCTCTGGCCCAGCAGCCGATGTGATGAGCATCTACCAGGCACAGGGCCCCACCTCAGTGATTCCTCACAGACGTTCAGCATGGAGCGGAGCAGAGCTCTGGGCTGGGGAGACGCACTGCAGAGATGAACTGGAAATAGAGATTTAACCAAGACTGTCACAGAACTATCTGGAGCCCCTGAAGACCCAAGTGAAGTGTTAAGCCAACAACCCAGCTACCAACCTTACCCAGTTTAGCTAAAAATCTCTTGCAAGGGGGTGGATTTGCCATACAGCTTAATTCCCCTGTGCAATGAAGTCCCTGGTGGAGAAGCAAATTGAAAGCAGATTTCATCTAGTTTGAGGCTTTAAAAAGGGGCCTTAAAAGCTAGGTTTTTTTTCATTATTATTAATCTGAACTTATTCATAAGGAAACAATCAGACAAATCCAAATTGAGGGACATTCTGAAAACAACTGGCTTGGACATTTCAGAATTGTCAATGTCACAGGGGCAGAGTTTGAAGAATTGTTCTAGAGTTGAGGAAGCTAACAAGATAGGACAGCTGAATGCAGACCTTGGGTTGGATCCTGGAGCAAACAAACAAGGAAATTGTTATAAAGGACATTACTGAGACAATTGGAGAAATTGACATATAGACTGTGTATTAGGCAATAGAATGTACCAAGGCTACATTTTCTGGTTGCCATAACTACACTATGGTTATAAGAGCAGAGGTCCTTGGTCTCAGAAGAGATGCAGGGTCATATGTCTATGACTATATCTCACCTGGGTTTAAAGAATACAATTAGACAGATAGTGACAAAGATTCTTTGCTTCACCAAACTTTAGTCAGGCTCCTGAAGCTTCTCTGAGGCCCCTCTGTGCACCACCTTATAAAATCCTATTCTAGGGATGCCTGGGTGGCTTAGGAGGGTAAGTGTCAGAATCTTAATTTTGGCTTACGTCATGATCTCACCATCATGAGATCAAGTCCCACTTAAGGCTCTGCACTGAGCCTGGAGCCTGCTTGAGATCCTCTCTCTCCCTGTCTCTCTACCCTCCCCTGCTCATGCTCTCTCTCTCAAAATTAATAAGCTAAATAAATAAATAAAACCCTGCTGTTGCAAGGATTCATTCTTGCTAAGTGAGTTTAACCAGAACCTCCCACACTTAATGCCTCATCACCTCCATGTCTGATTGAGTTCCTCATCCTCCACCATCCCTCCAGTGATGCCTGATCAGCCTGGCTTGTCTTCAGCAAGGATCTCATCAGGTCCTTGCTCCTGATGTTTCCTCCTGGTAATTTTCCATCCACTGGCGCCCACCCTGCTCTCTGACTATTTATTCCTACTTGCTCATGCTGTATTCAGAGTTGAGCCCCCTTTCTCTCCCCCATTGCAAAATCCCATCACAGTAGTTTTTACACTTAGCACAATGATCGTGAGTAAGGTTTTTTATGCTATTTAAAAAAGTGTCATTGAACTTTTTTATAGAACAATAGATAATAGAAAGATGACAGATAGATGATAAATAGGTAGATAAATGATTGATAGTGCAAATGAGGTAAAATGTTAATAAATGATGAGTTGAGATGAAAGGTGAAAGGGTATTTACAGTAATACTTTTACAACATTTTAATAAACTTTTCACCAAATGAAAATAAAATAGACTAAGGAGGGTTCTTGCTAAAAATAGAAGAAAAACCATTTAAAAGGAAGAAAAAGAAATTTGTGACTTGCAAAAAAAGTTAAAATAATGGTTATCGTCTCAGTAAAGTAAGCAAATGGGATCAGAAAGGCACATCAAGTGTCTGGTTTTGGGGCACCTGGGTGGCTCAGTTAAGTGGCCAATTCTTGATTTCAGCTCAGGTCATGATCTCACAGTTCGTGAGTCCAAGTCCCACATCCAGCTCTGCTATATGGGATTCTCTCTCTCCCTCTCTCTCTACCCCTACACTACTTGCACACACACACTCTCTCTCTCTCTCTCTCTCTCTCTCTCCTTCAGAATAAATAAATAAATAAATATTTTTTTAAAAATGTCAGTGGTTTTTGTAGCATATACATTCTCAAGATGAATGTCAGTTCATTACTTATTTTAATAACATGTTTCATAAAATACATTATACATTGCATTTATAAATATCAGTTATTGCATAGAATTATTTTACAAAATACTTGTTTTGCAAAAGGAAATGTCTTTTCTTTTTTGTTAATATTTCATTCACTTTCTTTATTTCTTTACTTATTCATTCTCAGAAACAGATCAATGACAGTCTTTTGTGGGGCGGTCCTGAAGTAACATTTGTCTCTTATTGGTAAAGAAAGTCCACCTCAGCAGATAGAAGGGTAGAGGGATTTTGCTTACAACAATAGACCTGCTTGGCTGTGTGATGTCCATATTTAGTTGGTTTTCGAGACAGTCTTCCCTAGTGATCACCTGTGAGTGATACTTTATATGGCAAAAGAAACTTTTCAGATTACATTCAGGGTCTGAAATGAGGAGATCCTCCTGAATGAGCCTTAAATGTCATCACAACGGTCTTTATTAAGAGGAGACAAGTCAAAAAGAGAGAGAATTCCTATGCCTACAGAAGCATAAACAAGGGTGATGAGCTTTGCAGATGGAGGAAGGGACCACAAGCCAAGGAACATCCATGCCTCTGGAATCTGGGAAGGAGTCTCCACAAAGAACCAGCCCAGCTTACAGCCTGGCGTTGCCTAGTAGAATTGATGTCAGACTTCTGGCTTCTAGAACTGCAGTAGAATAATGGGTGCTGTGTTAAGCCCCCAAGTTTTTGGCAATTTATTTTGGGCAATTAATATGCATAACTCTTGCTTGTAACCTCAGAGTGAGGAACCACATGAGGGCAGGAATCCCCAAGAGCACCACCACCACTTGTTGACCGCTGGCTCCACCATAGGAGTTTCTGAGTGCACTATTATGCTGGGGAGCCTGTGGCATCAGTGTCTTTAATTCCTTCTTGTTGGGTTAGATTTCCTGGTCTGCTAACCCGAGGGTGAAGACTGGCTATATATAACATCCAGGGAGCCGAGAAAGGAATAAGGGCCAGGCATCTCTGCACAGAGGGCCCTTTATCCCACTTCAGTCTGAGGACCAGAGACCACCGGGGTCATCCTCTTTAGTCTGACTTTGCCCGAGGGGCTGGGTGTTGCCTGGCCACCACTAGCAGGGGGTCCAGAGATCTGAGTTCTTCTTAGACTCTCAATCTATTCTTCTTTGAGGCTTTCGGCTTTCCTCCCACTTCTAGAAATACAATTCAACTCCTTAGTGATGGGGACATTGTATTATGTGTTTTGTGACGTCCCACCTTACAACCATCTTTTCTTCCTGTTGTTATTTTGTGTCCATTTACCAGTTACCTCCCATTCATTGTTCCCACCTCAGCCCCCAACCCAGGTTTCCAAACTTTTTTAAAATTCTCATTCCTTCCCCACTTCTTCCCATAGTAATAGGTTTTGCCTTTTTTCAAAACCATCTATTCCTTGTTTTTCTGCAGGGACTGGGGGTGGGGGGCAGAATCAAGAGGGGTTAAATACAGACATATATGTTCAACCAGTGAACTTTACCTGGAAGCATCGAAAATGTTGTATGTCACTCATCTGACTTAGGTCTCATTTTCATGTGGATAACATTAATGTAAGATAGGTGAAGACAGTAGTATCACACACATTTTAAGAAAACTAAAGCTCAAAGAGGTCATTGCTTTGCCCAAGGATATAGAATCTCTGGTTCTGGGCCTGGAGGTACCATTAGACACATTCCGTCACTGTCCTAAGAACCTGAAGTCTGCAAGGATAGGCATTGGAAAGGAAGGACAAGAAGGAATGGAGACTGAGGCAGTGTCGCAGTTTATGGATGTGAACTGTCCCAGGAGATTCATTGAAGCCTATTTTTTTGTTAGTTAGAAATGAACCACGGAGCCTGAATAAATAAATAACCAGGAATACAGGAGAATTTCCTGGTGAGAGAGCAATCACAAAGGTTGCTAATAAAATTCTGAATGAAAGTAAAGCTTCAACTTTTATTGCATGCACAATTATCCAGTCACTGAAAACTACCCATTAAACAATTGTGCCAGTTTATTAAGCTATTATCTCTGAGCTCCAAACCCACTTCTGTACTTGGCCTTGCGACACTGGGGGTGTGACTCTGCATTCACATTTCTACTTGGTCAGCAGCTCGCCACTGACACCTGCCAAGTGTGGGTCATGCAGGGACACTGTGAGGCTCCCGAAGGGAGAGGACCCCTTCCCTCTTGCTCCTAGCACTTCCCTTCAGCAATGCTCTCCAGCCAGGTAGTGGGGATTCCTTCCCACGGCAGCAAGGGAGCCCAGTTTACAGTTTTTCCAGTACTGGCAGAACCAGTTTTGTTGTGCCCCCTGCTCAGATGTCTGAGTGTCATCTCCATGGGGCCCATCTTATGAGCGTTTCATTTTTGGAAGTTTTCAACCCTTCCTTTTGTTCTCTCATTCCTAAAGGAAGACACTGTTTCCTTCAACTGCCAGCACCATGATACTTTAAAGTTCTTTGTTTGCTTTTCAGTTATCCCATTAATAATTCTTTATTTAAGATCCTCTCTGTTCAAATAACCGTATGACTATGTCTCCTGGCTGGTTCAAGCACTCACGAGGAACAAGCTGTGTTAGGTGCTAAGCTGGAAAGAAAGCGCCTCTCCTCCCCAAATCCTGACATATTTCCAAAGAATGAGGAGATGGCTTCCCAAGAAGAATCAGGCTTTGTCTTTATGCTGAATTTGACAAACATTTGAAACAGTTCAGTTTGTGGTTCCCATGGGGTGGTATCCCTCAACTCCAAGGAAATGACTTCAGATATCAAGTCTCCCGTGGCTGTGCCTCTGACATGCCAGGGGACAGCAGGAGACTTGGACAATGGGGCTGTCCGTGTTCTCCAGGTCAGCCAGGATGGCTGCCTTTGCTCAGCACACAGATCTTCTTGTCGAGCGCTTTCACAAAATAACCTGCCCAGTGCAGAAACAGATAGGCACCATGCCTGAAGGAATGAATCCTGCTTGCAAAAGAGCTGCGCCAGGACATTTCAGATCTTGGCAGAGTTCCCTTGGCCGCAGTAAAATGCCTTCTTTAATTGTTCTCCAGTCCCCTGAATGAGACTGAGACAGTTTTTTTCTGGATGGGAAAGCTGGTGCTGGGCAGGAAGGGGCAGGTCCAGGCATCCACAGTCCGCCAGAGCTCAGCTGAGTCTCTGAAAGCTGTCTCCTTTCCTTCCCGGCTCGGACCCATGGCTAAGACACTAACCCAGCGGCTGGTCTCATCTGCATCTCCTCGCCACTCTTCACAGCTAGAGTGGAGCCTCTCTGAGAACTGGGATTGCATTTTATTTCTACCACTGTGTCTAGGGAGCAGCATGGTACCTGACCCCCGCTGATGTTATTGGTGTTCTTGTTGACCTGAAACAAATTGAAAACTGAGTGTTATAATTCCTAGTGGAAGCTTTGAGGACTCTGTAGAAACATGACCCCACACTCTGACCCACAGCC
This sequence comes from Suricata suricatta, assembly GCF_006229205.1. Taxonomy (NCBI): domain Eukaryota; kingdom Metazoa; phylum Chordata; class Mammalia; order Carnivora; family Herpestidae; genus Suricata; species Suricata suricatta. The sequence goes on from NC_043711.1 coordinate 61,400,236, forward strand.
TATAGTGGTTTGGCCCTTTCATTCATCTCTGTTTCCCCTTCCTTTAATCAGAAGAGAGAGAGAGAATAAGCTGGCTAGTCCAATCCACCCATGGCCTCAACAGTAAACCCAGAGCCAAAGGAGGGGCCACAAGTGTCCTCAGTAATCCCAGACACAGGAGGAGGCAGCCACGAAAGGAGACACCTTCAGGCAAGAACACACTTGCCAATCCTCTTGTTAGCTTAAAAATTGAGCTCTTTTAACTTCCTTTGTAACCAAAAATACAAAATGTAAATAGCACAAAGTAGGTTTTTGTATCTATGAGACTGGTTGTAATTATTAGTATTATTAATAGTAATATTAGTGTTAACAGCCAACATATATGGAGGTCAAGTTTTGTGGGGTTTTATGGGTTTTGGGGGGGAGGGTCATGTTTATTCATTTTTTGAGAGAGAGAGAGAAAGAGCATGAGTGGGAAAGGGGCAGAGAGAGAGGGAGACACAGAATTTGAAGCAGGTCCCAGGCTGTCAGCTGTCAGCACAGAGCCCAACACAGGATTCAAACTCACAAACCATGAGATCATGACATGAACTGAAGTGGGACGCTTAACTGACTGAGCCACTCAGGTGCCCCGATGGAGATCAAGTTTTTTTAATTCACTTATAACACTGGCAAAGATAAAAAAAGATGGGCAGCACTATAAATGTATTAGAATTACTAAAAATAAAACCATCCATACCAAGTGCTGGCAAAGATGTAGAGTAGTTGGAATTCCCATGCTTCACTGGTGGAAATGCAAAGTGGCATAGCCACTTTGGAAGAGGTTTGGCAGGATATTTCTTAAGTGAAACATAGGGGCACCTGACTGGCTCAGTCAGTTAGGCATCTGACTCTTGATTTCGGCTCAGGTCATGATCTCACAATTTGTGGGATCGAGCTCTGCATCAGGCTCTGCACCGACAATGTAGAGGCTGCTTGGGATTCTCCTTCTCTCCTTCTTTTTCTACCCCTCCTCTGCTCTCTCTCTCGGAAAATAAATAAACTTAAAAAACTAAAGTGAAACATAAACTTACTGCATAAAGTTACAATCCCACTCATAGGTATCTATCCAATAAAAATGAAAACTTACACTCACACACAGGCGCACACGCACAAAAACCTGATGAGAATGTTCATGTCAGCTCTATTCATAATCCCCCAAGCCGGAAGCAACCCAAGTGTGCCTCAGCAGGTGGGCAGATAAACTGTGGCACATCCACCCAATGAAATACTCGTCAGCCAGCACAACGAGGAATTAGCACACAACAAGATGGTGGATGGCAAATGCATGAGGGAAAGAGGCAAGACTCAAAAGGCTGCATACCGTATGGTTCCATTTGTGTAACAGTCTAGAAAAGGTAAGTCAAAGGTGGAGAAATGATAGGTGGCTGCCGGAGATCGCGGGGCGTGTTTGACTACACAGAGGCAGCCCGAGGACTTTGTGGGGTGATGGAATTACTCTGTATTTTGACTGAAGTGGTGGTTTCAAGATCTATACCTGTGCTAGAAGCCCTAGAACTTACACCAAAAAAAGGCAGTGGTAGCATACACGAATTTAAAAAATACTAGTAGTAAGAGAGATTCAATAAATAAGCCACAATGAGAGGGTGCAGAGGAGTGGCCAAGATCAGGCCCGAGGCGAGGAGCGTAAAAGGCGAGCCTGGAGCATCGTGTGCTGCAAAGTGGGGCCATGCTCGGAGGGCACAGGTGCAGCCTGAAGGGTGCCACTCGCCTGACCCAGGGTTCTGTGGTGACCAAAAGGAATTATTGGAGAAACACACTGAATATAAAATGGATTGATGAATCATATGGATACGGAAGAGGAGGAGGGATAGGAAGAAAAGTTGTCCCTTACAAAGTGGTGACAATTAAAAAAAGGGGGGACAATTTTAAAAAAAGAGTTCTTCAAAAAATTAAAAACAGAAATACCATATGTATAGTCCAATAACTCCACATGGGGTGTTTACCCAAAGAAAATGAAGACACAAAAGGGCGCCTGGGTGGCTCAGTCGGTTGAGCATCTGACTTTGGCTCAGGTCATGATCTCACAGTTTGTGTGTCTGAGCCCTGCATTGGGCTTGCTACTGTCCGTGCAGAGCCCACTTTGGATCCTCTGTCCACATCTCTCTCTCTCTACCTCTCCTGCTTGCTCTCACTCTCTCTCTCTCAAAAATAAATAAACATTAAATAAGAAGAAAATGAAAACACTAGTTCAAAAGGATACATGCGCCCTGTTGCTTATTGCAGCATTATCTATAATAGGCAAGATATGGAAGCAAATTGTGTGCATCCACAGATGAATGGATAAAGAAGATGTGAGGTATATATACATATATATTACTCAACCATAAAAAAGGACGCGATCTTACCATTTGAGACAACATGGATGGACCTAGAGGGTACTGTGCCACGCAAAGTAAGTCAGAGAAGCAAAAATACCATATAATTTCGCTCATATGTAGAATTTAAGAAACAAAACAAATAAACAAAGCAAAAAAGAGACAAAAAAATAAACCAGATTCTCAACCATAAAGAACAAACTGATGGTTACCAGAGGGGAGGTGGGGGGGGGTGAAATAGGGGAAAAGGATTAACAGTAGTTATTTTGATTAGCACTAAGGAATGTGTAGAATTGTTGAATCACTGTATTGTACACCTGAAATAAACAAACCAAAAAGTAAAATAATTAATAAAAACCGAAAGTCATTACTTCACAGCCAGTAAAGCAATAACTGATTCAGACAAGGATCATCAATAGAGTCAAAACTCACCAAGTGAGAGAATGAATGTTAAAAAGCAAAATATTCATTCTTCAATATCACTCAGTCTGTCACTTATTCATCACAGAGGATCGAGGTATTTTTCAGGGGATACACACATGTTCAGAAACTTCCTTAACCAAGTGATCAAAAAGTGAACATCACCAGTAACAAGACTGATTGGCGTCACGATCCTCCTGATGCAAAGCGGTACCCTCCACTCCGCCGTCACGAGAGTCCTGTTAAATCTAAGCCCAAGAAAGCAGTCAGATAGATCCAGATGGAGGGACATTCTACAAAAGTCTTCAAAATGCAAATGCCAGGAAAGACCACAAAAAGAGGGGAAAACTGTTCTCGGTTAAAAGAGATAAAAGAGACATGGCCACAAAACTCAATATGTGATCCCTCATTCTATTCTGGTTCAAAACAAAAAGTTCTTAAATATTTGATAATTTGATATGAATTTTACATTAGAAAACTGCACCTTATCAATGCAAAAATTTCCCAAGTATGATGATTCTAGGATGCTTATTTAAGAGCATGTCTTTGTTCTTTTTTTTATTTTATTTTTTTATTTTTGAGAGACAGAAAGAGAGAGACAGCACTAGCAGGGGAGGGTCAGAGAGAGAAAGAGACACAGAATCCGAAGCCGGCTCCAGGCTCTGAGCTGTCAGCACAGAGCCCAACGCGGGGCTCAAACTCACAAACCACAAGATCATGACCTGAGCCGAAGCCGGCCGCTTAACCAACTGAGCCACCCAGGCGCCCTGCATGTCTTTGTCCTTAGGAGATGCCTGCCCAAGTGTGTGTGGGTGGAGTGCCATGCTGTCCAGAAGGAACTCTAAGAGCTTGATAAAAATGCGTGGGAAAAAGAAAGCAAATGTGTCTCAATGTGAACAGTTGGTGGGTCTATAAGAGATGAAGTATTTACAAGGGTTCATTGTACTTATCTTCGCATCTTTTTCAGACACTATATTTCAAAATTTTAAAAAAAGAGGGAAAAGAAAATATTTTTAAATTATTAGGAAATCCTCATATTGGCAAGAATATGAGGTACTAAAAATACTCACGCATAGCCAGAACAAGCATGTTTCAGTATATCCTGTCTGCAGGGAAGTTAGACATGTATCAATTCATTACCACCTTAAGTTTTATACCAGAAAAAATTGGTTAATAAATTATGGAGCATTTCTAGTGCTGTGGTCTAGAGTGCAGGCTCCAAAGTCAAATGCCTGTTTCATTTCCTGTGTCTCAGTTTCCCCATCTGTGAAATGAGGATAATTTTAAAACTCCTGCCTTATTGACTAGTTATGAGATCACATAAGATCACTTACTTAAAGCATTTAGTACAGTAGCTGGCTCATAGCAGGTATCCAATCAGTATTACATATTGCTGGCTATTATGCAATTTATAAAAAGGATGATGCACATCTACCTTTACTGATCTGGAAAGAAGTCTGTGACATGGTGTTGAATTGAAGAGCAGATTACCGAGTAGAAAGCAAGTTCGACACCACTTTTGAAAACGTATGTTTTCGCATTTCCACTTGGTTATCATTGTAGCAAGATGTTCAAGGTAGGTGTAGCAAGGCGTTAATAGTAGGTAAGTAAGGTGGGGGGTGTCTTGCCTTTTATTTTCCTCTTTGTGCATCTCAATGTGGTTTTATTTTCCTTTATTTTATTTTTGCAACACACGTATAAATGTTTTTACAATCAGATTTTTATTTGGAGAAGATAAACAAATCGTGCATCTGTGGGTCTGTCTGCTCAGGTGTGGCTTTATCTGAGCATCCGACCAGATGTCCTGCTAGATGAGGAACGCTGCCGGGCCATTTTTTCCGCCACCCCTGCCCCAATACTGACATTTGATGACCTTTGAAATAATTCACTGTTTCCTTTGCTCCGCCTGGGTGTTCCACAGCAGCTCTGCCAGGCACAAAGCAGGCATTTGATAGATGTGTGTTTCTTTATTTTCACTGGGGATTATGATTTCTCTACATTTTTACCCCATTTTCATGCAGCAAGTGTTGTGGGCCTTTAGTGTCTCGCTCAGGGAATGACGGTGTAAGTGCAAAAGATTCACTGAAACCTACCTTGGAGGGCACTCAGCTATTTTCTGGATGTTTTTAAAAGACATCCTCACTGTCCTTCAGAAATTAAGCTCCAAGGCTCATTTCTCATGTCCTGGCTCTCTGCAGCCTCCTCCGGAACCGAGGTGCCGTGTTCCAAGATGACCACAAGATGGCAGTCTTTCCCTGCATCAGGCCTGGCGGAAGCCTGCAACCGCGACTTCGGTTTTCTCAATCCAGCTTCTGTGCTGTCCCAAGCAATTTCAGGAAAGAGACTCTTTATACTAAAGAGACCTTCAACAAAGAAGAGGACAGTAAGATTAAATATTCGGAAACAGAAGAACTCGAAGAAGAAAATACAATTTCCCATCACCACGTGCTCACTCAGCCTTCTCTTCAACAAAAGTTGCAACAGCTCTGTGTTGATTTGCAGTCTGGAGTCGAGTTAGAATTGCCAAGCATCCCAGTGCACTCTGAATCCACATTCCTTTATCCCTTTGTGCCACTCAAAGCCAGATATTGATGTCTGAAAATAAGATACATAAGCTTCATTATTTAAGTGCCTTTTCCTTAAACAAGAACGCTTTAATACTTAACAAGGTAGTGAAGCTACATAATTTAAAATCTATGCGAACAGAAATAAGAAATTATTTGTAGCGGTCTCCACTTTTACACCCACCAACAAAGAAAGACATTCACAATTTTTTGCCTTCCCAGGGCCCCAAAATACAACACTGGCCTGTTCTCCTGCTCTGGGCAGAAGCTGCAGCTGAAACTGGTCTTTATCAGCTTTTCTTTCTCAATATTTACCAACCAATAAATCTTTTTGTCCCCTAAGACAACTGACATTCGAATCCTGTTCATGTGGAGGCCTGTTATCCAAATAATATAAAATAAGCTGCTTCATTATCCACTGAGAAAGTATTAAGAGGGAATTTTTTCCCCTATGGGTCAATATTGAAGAAGGGAAGGAGGTGTTTCTATCTGAGGGGAGGCAGCTGCCTGCCTCAGGAGCGTGCCTCAATCCTGGGGCCTCCTGCTCTGCCTCAGGGGCTGGCGGTGCCTCCTCTCGGTAATGGGGGCATGTGTGCTAATGGAGGGAAATCTGTCTATTTTGGCTCAAAAGGCTTCCCATAGAGGCTGCTCCAAAGTCCGCCCCAACAGGGGTCAGCCTGTCTGTGCGGTTCCCGAGGACTGCACTAAACTGAACGGTTGTCAGAGCCACAGGCTATTTTGCCCTTTGCCTATTTCCAAAGTGGAAGACTTCAGTCTTTTGATAAGAATTCTAATTCTATTGTTGCATTGTGTAAGACAATGCCATCTTCTTTTCCTTCTGTGAGAGGTGTGTGTGGTGTCAAAGTGAGAGCACTGGCCTGAGGTGCCAGGAGGTGCGAGGTGTGGGGCAGGCCCTGCTAGCTGCCGGGTGAGGCCAGCCCTAGGACTGGACTCAGTTTCCCCATTTGTAGACTGAGATGTCCCACTCTCTGCTTCTCAGGACTTTCCCATAATTCCACTTACCAAAGCTCTGAAACAAAGGAAGGGGCTTTGGGGCACTGAGAAGTCCCAGCCGTCAGAGACCTCAGATGCTGGCTTGATCTCTATGCAGACTCGGCAATTCAGCCCCTGGAGAATCTTCTAGAGAAAACAATTTTAGACTATTAATAGTAATAGACAATATATAGAGATTTTATTGTACCAGGCTTCAGTCTACAGGTTTGTCATATTAATGTAATCCTCACACCACTCCGATGCTATGCTTGTTGTATACTTTATACAGAGAGGTTAAATAATTCCCCCAGGGTCACATAGGCAGTGATTAAGAGATCTGAAGCGAAGGGGCTTGGCTTTATAGTTTATTCTCTTAAGTCCCTGCTCCCTGGCTGGTGGAAATTCTAGGTAACCTCTGAGGTCTGTCTCATCCTGGGCTGGTCATAGGGCAGGGCTATGTGCCAAACTTCCCGTTGGGTGAAACATGGCTCTAACCTCGGGCACACCCTATGGGTGGTCCTGACTCCCTCCCTTGCCCCATCCCATCTTTGTCTTTTATTTTTTTTTCTTATGTTTTTATTTATTATTGAGACAGAGAGAAACAGAATGAGTGGGGGAAGGGCAGAGAGCAAGGGAGACAGAATCTGAAGCAGGCTCCAAGCCCTGAGCTGTCAGCACAGAGCCCAGTGCATGGCTCAAATCCATGAACCATGAGATCATGACCTGAGCTGAAGTCGGCTGCTTAACCGACTGAGCCAAACAGGTGCCCCTTTTTTAAGTTCATTTATTTATTTTTAGAAAGAGAGAGCAGGGCAGGGGCAGAGAGAGGGGGAGAGAGAGAATCCCAAGCAGGCTCCCTATTGTCAGCACAGAACTTGACAGGGGGCTCAAACTCACAAACCATGAGATCATGACCTGAGCCGAAATCAATAGCTAGATGCTTAACCAACTGAGCCACCCAGGTGCCCCACCACCACCCCATCTTTATTCTGCTGTTATTCTGACAGGCATGGCCATGGATGATATCTATGCTCATCAGCATATGCAGATTTCTGACATTATTTTATAACTACATAAGTAACTCATGAGTAATGTTTATTAAAAAAAGAAAAAAGAAAACTTCACAAATAAGGCTTTAAAAAAATCCCTTTTGACAATCACCATTCCTGTTTCTTCCTCCCCTAAAGTAACAGCTGCTATCATTTTTGATATAGTCTTACAAAATATTTTCTATTCCATGCATGCACTTAGAATACATAGAATGGGGCTCCAGGGTGACTCAGTCAGTTAAGCATCCGACTTCAGCTCACGCCATGATCTCACAGTTTGTGAATTTGAGCCCCACCTTGGGCTCTGCACTGACAGCTCAGAGCCTGGAGCCTGCTTTAGATTCTGTGTCTCCCTCTCTCTCTGCCCCACCCCTGCCTACACTCTGTCTCAAAAAAATAAACATTAAAAATATTTTTTAAAAAAGATTTCTCAAAATGTAGTAGTGTTTTGTACTTTAAGGAAGCTTTCGTTTCCTTCAGAAATAGTATTATGCACCCTGTATTATCTGGGAATTCCTTTCCTTACTCAGTAGTGCATCTTGGAGGCCCTTCCATGCTTTTACCCGCAGAATGCCACATTGTTTTTAGAGTATTCCATGTATGGACAAATCGTTGTCTGTCTACTCCCCTTTCAGGGGCGCCTGGGTGGCTCAGTCGGTTAAGCATCTGGCTTTGGCTCAGGTCATGATCTCATGGTTCGTGGGTTTGAGTCCCACATCAGGCTCTGTGCTGACAGCTAGCTCAGAGCCGGGAGCCTGCTTCAGATTCTGTGTGTGTCTGTCTCTGACCCTCCCCTGCTTGCACTGGCTCAGTCGACTGAGCAACTGACTTCGGCTCAGGTCATGTTCTCACAGTTTGTGGGTTCCATCCCGCATCGGGCTCTGTGCTGACAGCTCAGAACCTGGAGCCTGCTTCAGATTCTGTGTCTCCCCTTTCTCTGCCCCTCCCATGCTCATGCTCTGTCTCCCTCTGTCTCTCAATAATAAATAAACATTTAAAAAAATGAATGGGAGTCGGTAATGGTAACTTTTGGTTCCATCAAGAAAATGTATTAGAATGCAAGAGGGCTAAAAATGATGTTAACAATGAAAACTCTTCAAGGTACTATAATTGAAAAAATAATAAGTAACTTATTTGCAAACGTGCCCGAGGTCTTTTGTGACTTACATGTGTTTCTGTTCTCCTGCACAGCCCTTGCTCTCAACCAGAAGCTTTCTGCCCACCAGCAACTCCAGGAGGTACAGCACCGCTTCTGCACGTGGACATTCCAAGGACTCCTGAACATGTGTTGAAACAGAGACATACCCAAGGATGAAGGGATAGGTCTGCTGGCCATGCTGTAAGTGGGGGTGCCTCCTGATAGAAATTGGCTAGAGACTGAGCTGGTGCATGCCACATGCACACACACACACACACACACACACACACACACACACACATGCATGCACGCACTCATGTATACACACAAAGATACCCACATACACAGTGAAACATCCACCCATTCCTGCAATGCCAAGGTTCAGACATGAAGTCTCTGATTCCCAAGAAGAGCATGAGAAATATGCCATTAGCCACATATCTGGGGGCATCCCAAGCCCTTTGGAGCTTACTTTAAGTCTACGAAAAATTGGAAAGAGGATTTACTTTTAGTGAGTGGAACCCCCAGACAAGCCTCTGCAAAAAAACCCTCCTGCCTTGTCCACCTTCTGTCAAATGGAGACTTTTCTCTGATCTTCAGATCTACCTGGGACTAAAGAACAAGTGAGCTGAGTGCCTGGGTGGCTCAGTTGGTTGAGCATCCAACTTCAGCTCAGGTCATTATCTCACAGTTCATGAGTTCAAACCTCACGTTTGAGCTTTGTGCTTGACAGCTCAGACCCTGGAGCCTGCTCTGTGTTGTGTGTGTGTGTGTGTGTGTGTGTGTGTGTGTGTGTCTGCCCCACTCCCACCTATGCTCGCTCTGTCTCTCTCTCTCAAAAATAGACATTTTTTAAAAGGTGAACAAAGTCCTCAAGGAACCCTGACTTCCATCCCCCACTAACAACAACCCATTCTTCTTTCTCCTCGCTCCCATGGACTTTGTCTGTTTTCTTCCATACCTTTCCCTTTCCAGATATGCCTTCGCAAAAGCAGCTTCCATATGCTTTCTAGATCTGTGCTAGTCAGCAAGCAGTCTTAGGAGTCCATGTTGGTGTGTGTATGCTTTGTCTTGGTCTGCAGTGGGACAGCGTAACCTTTTAACTTTAGGTGTGCTAAATCTAAGCACAAATGCAGACTTGAATTTTGAATGTTTATTTCATTATCTTAGTAATTCATTCTTACTGTGTCTTACAATCATGAATCAGAAATGTTTTTAAACATGCATCTTTAAGTCTAGATATTCTCTTTCTGTCTCTTAACTTCCTCTGTGGATTAGTTATTTCACACTTTGTGGAGCAGGTGGGATAGAAGGCTCCCAATTCTAGGTACCCCTCACTGCAAGTGACTGTCCCCTTTGCTGGTGTGGGTGGCTTGTGAAATGCCACGTGCTTGTGAAGAAGGAGCTTGATGTTTTGAGTTTTCCTATTTTTTAAAATGTTTATTTATTTTTGAAAGAGAGAGAGAGCACAGGTGGGGAAGGGGCAGAGAAGGAGAGGGACAGGGGATCTGAGGCAGACTCTGTGCTGACAGTGGACAGCTGTCTGCTCAAACTCAGGAACCGTGAAATCATGACCTGAGCTGAAGTTGGATGCTTAACCAACAGAACCACCAGGAATCTCTTGTTTTCCTCCTTAGTGCTTTCAGTAGGAGTGCAACTTTGAAACAGTCTACATATGAAGACTTCTTCTTGTTTGATTAAGACCTCCAAGAGCCACAAAAGTGTTCAGGGCTCTTCTTGGTGCTTAAGGGTAAACATGACTGAATTTTGCCAACTGATGCCCTAGTTGTCTATTGCTAAATAATAAACCTTCCCAAAATCTAGAGGTTCCTTAACAGACACATGACCAAAGAAGATACACAGATGGCAAATAAGTATATGAAAAGATGTCCAACTCATGTGTCATCAGGGAAACGCAAATTAAAACAACCATAGAATACCACTACGTATCATTAGAATGGCCAAAATCCAGAACACTGACAACACCAAATGCTGGCAAGGATGTGGAGCCACAGGAACTTTCATTCATTACTGGTGGGAATGCAAAAAGAATAGCCACTTTGGAAGACAGTTTGGTTGCTTCTTACAAAACTAAACATTGTCTTACCAGATGATCCAGCAATCATACATGCTGGGGGATGTGTGGATAATCTCTGCACCTAAAACTTTTCTAGAAAAATAAAATCTTAACACAAATAAATTGATGCTAGTTTAGGGGGGGAAATCTGTTTAAGCCAATAGCACCTCTTGTTTCATGAGTAAACTGTCTGGGTGGAGCTCAGCAGGAAGAAACATCTCTACACCACTCAGTGTCAGCTGCACAGCCAAAAGGTTGTACTGGAGTCATCAGAGGCTCCTCACAGCTGGTACCTGGGCTGGGAAAGGAGAGCAGGTGGGGCTGGAGCATCTGGGGCCCCCCTCCTCCACTCTGCATACCCCTTGTGGGGTCTCTCCAGCACAGCGGCTTCAGAACAGCTGGACTCCTAACAAGTGAGTGCCAGATTCACAAGGCCCTTGTTTCAAAGAGAGAGCCATGCGGAAGCCAGATCACTTTCTATGACTTAACCCCAGGGTCACACACTTTCACTTCTGCATTCATTGAGGCAGTCACCAAGTTCACCGGAAGGGAGACAGACTCCACCTCTTGAGGAGGTGTGAGAAGGTTCTGGATGAACACTGAGGGCTCAGAAATATCATTGCAACCATTTTGGAAGATCACAGATACACAGTTATAAGAGGCAAATGTGCAAGGAGTTAACTAAGGATGTCAAGCAAGTCTGAGTGTAAAGGTGCCCAGAGCAGTGGCCACCACTTTGATGTGGTGCTGTGGCTCTGACTGGCCTGGTGTGACCACAGCAGGCACTGAGGGCCACATCTTCAGAGAAGAAGGGATTGCTGGGACCTTTCACTCTTTGTATTCCAGTCAAAGCTGTTGTCTGTGGCTCTGAACCCAAGCCCAGCTAATGACCAGTACCCTGCTCTACCCAACCAGACCAAGAGCCCCTCCTCCATGTAACCTTCCTTGATCCTCCTCTCCCAGCAGGATGCACCATCCCGTCTTTGGAACCACAACTGAACCGCCTGCTAAGTTCTCCACCAAAGCATGCCAAGTTATTATGTTTCTTTGCCACTGGCTTGTTGTGTTCCCTGAATAGACTGAAAGTTTCTCAAACTCTGGGGCCACATTTGTTGCCTTGCCTCATCCCTGGCTGTGCTGGCCCAGTGACAAGCACACGCAGACTATTGATTGTTGATTGCAAATGAGAGAAGAGAGTGGGCGAAATCCCAAGGATGCAGCCACAATGCCATTTATGTTCTTTTCACGGAAAGTTGAAATTTTATTTTGTTTCCATTTCACAGGGAATCCCACTCATATACGTGCATTTATGTGTGTCTTAACTGTGAGGTGAACAAGCATTTGTGTGAGTGCTTCTGTGTATCCATATGTGTGAATGTGTGTGTATGTATAAAGGTGCATATGTCTGTGTTTTAATGTGTTTGTGTGAGTGTGTGGATGTTTTTGTGTCTGGGCGTGTACATGTTTGTGTCTGTGTTTGTAAAATGTGTGTGTGAATATATGTCTGTATGTGCATATTTGTGTCTGTGAACATGTGTATACGGGTGAGTGAGTATGTGTGTGCATGTGAGTGAGTGCACACAGTCGCCATCTAAAGCCTGCCATAGGTCTGCAAGGCTGGGCAGCGGGGTGTCCTATTCTCATTGGTGATTCTTCCATCATCCTCCAGGAGGCCATCCTTACTTCCTCTCTGGGATGAGGAGCTGAGCAGAGGTCAAGTGACTTGCTCCAGATCCCACAGCAAGTCGGGGCAGCTCTGTGAGGGACTGATTGCCAGGCTCGCACCCCCCTGTGAGGCCGAGCTGCCTCTCTGTGGCATGTTGGCATCTCGCCCAGGCCTCACTGCCCGGCTCTGAGAGCTCCCATTGTGGGCGACAAGTGGCTGTGTGCCATAGCCCAAGACCCTGCAGGTGACGGGTCTGCTCTGAGATGCTGAGGGAGGAACGGCTCCCGAGGGGACAGGAAAGGGGGCACCCTTCATTTTGTGTGGCTAAAGGGTTGGAAATAACGGTCATGTAAAAGGGGGAAAGAGGAGAGAGGAAACCAAAGCTAATGAGGAATAATGAAGACGTCGAAAAGAACACACACGGAGAGTGGGGGAGGGGACCATCAGAAGCGGAAAGCACACGCACCAAGACAGCGGCAGGAAGCAGAGGGAGCTGGAGACCACATTGGCTCAGGAAACGTTTTGTCTCTTGCTTTAATTGGTGACCCCACTCAGAGTTGCTGGAAGTGGGCACAGATCAAGAGACTCGAGTGTCGGTACGGAAAACAATTGGAGCCTGAATGGCATGGAAAGGCAGCCAAGAAGGGCTTTCAGTCCCAGGCACAGTGGATTTTAGAGCTACTCCTCTGGGCAAAGAAGCAACGCTCTGAAACCTTCCCAAACTGTGCTCCCAGCGGGACGCTCCATGGAAATCCACCTGGACAGAAGTACCCACTGGTGTGAGAGCTGGAATAGCAGACGTCCAGCCGGATGCTCTGGGGTGGGGGGGGGGGGCAAGAATGTCACTGGAAGTGGAGTCACGTGAAGGAAATGGCATTCACCAGAGCTTGTCTCATCAAGTGTGACCAAAAGGAATTCTTTTGAATAAGCTACTAGGGGTGGGGGAGTAAGACCTCCCAAGGGTCGGGCTTAAATAACCACAGGCAATCAATGAACTTCCATCTAGAGCGGAGACTGCCAGTTAAAAGCAGATTTGTGTCTTGTGTGTTGGGATATGTGGGTTAGGGATCAGAACAAAATAACCTGGGACAACAGAAGAGCCAAGACCGCCATCAACAACTGTCCTGCACCACTCTCCCCCACACCTCTTCCCTGATGAGCAAATGTTTAAAGAACATCAGCTAAAAGAAGCACCAAGTTATTTTCTAGGGAAATCAATACAAAGTAGAAACATTTTAAAGAATAAGAATGGGTAGAGAAAACTTTGGTTCAAAATGCACAGGATGGTAAATAATGCTGCAGTAACATAGGGGTGCATGTATCCTTTTGATTTAGTGTTTTTGTTTTCTTCAGGTAAAGACCCAGGGTCTATTATATGCTAAGTGAAATAAATCAGACTAAGGAAGACAAATACCATATAATTTCACTGATAAGTAGAATCTTAAAAACAAAACAGCAAAACAACAACAAATGAATAAATAAACAAACAAAAAGCAGAATCAGACCTATAAATACAGAAAACAAACTGATGGTTGTCAGACAAGTGGAGAATGTAAGCTTGGGCAAAATGAGTTAACAAAAGTGGGAGATACAGGCTTCTAGTTATGGGATGAATAGGTCAGAGCCTAAGGAATATAGTTGATCATATTGTAAGAAGGATGCATTGGGGACTTGTGGGACATATAACGTAATGTATAAACTTGTTAAATCACTACATTGCACACCTGAAACTAATGTAACATTGTGTTTTAACTACACTAAAAAAAAAGATAACTGTAAAAAAAAATGCATGAGTTGGGACCACAGTGAAAGCAGCCAGCCTGCCAGAAGACTCCCAAGAGGCGAGAGGCTCAGTGTCAGCAGACCCAGGGATGGGCAGGTGAGTGAAGAGGGACTCAGTAGGGAAGAAATTAAAGATCAATTCCCGAAACCACTGACCTATTCACTCTGCACACCTCTGCTCCTCTCTGCCTTCCTCCAACTCTGAGCACAAGAAAAACAGGCCATGCAGGGTGTACCTCTGGTTTCTGGGAAGGAGAAAGATGACAACAACCACAACAGCAATGCTTTCATCCCCATACTGAACAAGCTTTCTAGGCATCAGGAGCCAGGACTCATAGAGTAGGTCCCAGCACTCAGTGCCAAGCACTCTCTGTGATGGTACTTGAGGGCCCCCTCGTATAAAGGCTCCTTCTCTGCTTTTTCACTCTAACGTAAAGTCTGTGAGTCAATTAGCTCTGCTCCCCATCCAATCTGCACAGTTAATAGCCACATAAATGCACACTGGTTACCTAGAAATTATCAAAACAGGCAATAAGAGAAGAAAAGTTGGGGCTGGGTGGCTCAGTCGGTTAAGCATCTGGTTTCGGCTCAGGTCATCATCATGCAGTTCATGGGTTCGAGCCCCGCATCGGGCTCTGTGCTGACAGCTAGCTCAGAGCCTGGAGCCTGTTTTGGATTCTGTATCTCCCTCTTTCTCTGACCCTCCCCTGTTTGCACTGTCTCTCTCTCTCTGTCTTTCAAAAATAAATTTAAAAAACATTTAAAAAATAAAAAACAAAAAAAAGAGAAGAAAAGTTATCAGAGGACTTAATCTGAGTATTCACATTATAATGGCCTACTGAGTATCAGCAACACGAATGAAAAATGATTCAGAACTATATAGACACTTGTGAAATGTCAGAATACCCAAGATACAAAGAACATATGAAACATTTGCAGATAGAAGAAGTAGGTCATATACTAAGAATGAAGACTCACAGTAATGTCAACAAAACCGGGTGTTACTAGACAATGCAGAAAGGATTTCAAGGTTCTGTTAGAGGGGCACCTGTGTGGCTCAATTGGTTAAGCATCTGACTTCAGCTCAGGTCATGATCTCAAGGTTGGTGAGTTCGAGCCCCACTGACAGAATGGAACCTGCTTTGGATCCCCTGTCTGTCTCTGTCTCTGCCCTTCTTCCCTTGCTCTCTGTCTCTCTCAAAAATAAAAATAAACATTTAAAAAAAGGTTCTATCAGAAAATTAATTTACCTAATAATGTTATACCCAAACTAATGTATGCAATATTTTTATAGTTAATGGGGCTATTAATAAATCTGAGATAAATTAAGCACATTTTTGATCATGCAAGGACTCAGAAAGTAAACCTTTTACACATTCTTTTTATGGAATTTAACAAAGTGTCACAAGAACAGATGAATGAAAACTAATATAAATGAAAAGGTAGTATAAAAACAAATAGTAGAAGTACAATAAAAAGAAATCTAAGGATGATTGTTAAAGAGTCAGTCTAGAATGTAATCAGTCCAAATTAAAATAGAAAGTTATAAGCTCCATGAAGAGTATCATTAAGAAAAACTGGAATGGGGACTCAGTCAGCTAAGCATCCAACTGTGGCTCAGGTCTTGATCTCACAGTTCCTGAGTTTGAGCCCCACATAGGGCTGGTTGTTGTCAGCCTGTCAGCATGAGCCTGCTTTGGATCCTCTGTAACCCCTCTCATCTCTGCCTGGTCCCCACTCACTCTCTCTCTCTCCAAAAATAAAACATTAAAAAAATTTTAGGAAAAACTGGAATAGAATGAACTGTTGGAGTCAGTAAAAAGTCAGAAAATATTTGTGACATAGGAACACTTAGTAACATCTCTACAAAAAACAACGCGACAGACAAACAAACAAATAAGCCATTAGAAACTCTAGAATAAAAAGCATTCAAGAGAATCAAAGTCCTGGTATTAAAATGACTAAAAGGTGGTTTGATTTTGAGAAAGTAATGGAGTGTAACAAGGGGGTTCCCTTTGCTCTAGAGTGCTAGAAATGTTCTTTGAGTGACATAAGATTATTGGCATTGAGCCAATGAAGAAAGGCCACTCTCTCTACTTGGCTCTGCAATTAAAGAGAGTTATCAAAGCTTAATAATGTATATTTAGTTTGTTGGTTTTCAACTTTTAGGATCAACCTACAGGAAAAAAAAAATTTAAGAAGATTTCAATATGAAGGCCCCTGGGTGGCTCAGTTGCTTAAGTGACTGACTTCTGCTCAGGTCATGATCTCACAGTTCCTGAGTTCAAGCCCCACATCTGGCTCTGTACTGACAGGTCAGAGCCAGAGTCTGCTTCAGATCCTGTGTCTCCTTCTCCCTCTCTCTCTGTTCCTCTTCCACTCGTGCTCTGTCTCTCTCAAAATAAATAAATATTTTTAAAAAAATTTTTTACAAGGGGGCACCTGGGTGGCTCAGTCAGTTAAGTGTTGGACTTCAGGTCAGGTCATGATCTCGTGGTTTGTGAGTTTGAACCCCTGCATTGGGCTCTATGCTGACAGATCAGAGAGTGGAGGCTGTTTCAGATTCTGTGTGTGTGTATGTCTCTCTCTGCCCCCCTCCCCAACTCATGCTCTGTCTCTCTCTGTCTCTCTCTGAAAAATAAATAAACATTATAAAAAATTTTTAAAGAAGATTTCAATATGGTAAGAGACTAAATGTTAGCAATCTAAACAATGTAAAAGCCAAGATACAGATGAAAAAATATGGAAATGTGGAGAAAAGGTGGAGGAAAGGGTAGGGGAAATATTTCACCTTAGACCATGAAGAATCAGAATATAGTATCTAGAGTTGATGAAACAAGACATAGAAATTCATACATTTTGCTTAAAATTCCCCATTCTTCTCAAACCAAATCTTAGTTTGGGTTGCCCCAGCAGCAAACCCTAATTTAAGGACTCAGTCACAAGAAATTTATTTGGAAGATAAAGAAACCCTGATAGAAAAGTAAGGAGGTAAGATAAGAAGGGAAGGGCCTTCCCTTTACATTACCTCTCCTGTGGTCACTGTGGGTCACTGATGCATGGTGGGAGAGCAGGCTTGGATAATGACAGGTGTTGGCAGTTGAAAGTTTGGCCACTGTGACCCAAGTAACAAGAGCAATGGGATATGGGCAAGCAACAGTAACGTCTGCCATATTAAAAATCAGAAAAGGAGATATATTTCATATACTACAATGTGTTCTATGACATATTTAGCATGGGAGCAGAGGAAGATGAAACCAGATGCTTAGAGCAGATACCAGGAGACAAGCTGATTCACCTAGTAAAGGACCCAGTAGAGGCTAAGGTACCAGAGGGGCCCAGTGTTGGGGGAGGAAAGAGGTCTAATGAAGAAGGATGGAAACAAGGGAACTGACTGACCATCTATTTAAGGAGCAGCTAAACTTTTAAGGAAAAGGGGAGGGAGATGGCATGGGAAGTGGTCCAGGCAACTCCCTGCTTCCCTGATGACAATTCCAATTTGGTTCTGCAACCACTTGTGACCACTTCTGATGCTGAAATCTCTCCATCTGGCTCAGAATAGGAACTTAATAAACATTTGCTGAATGAATCAATGAAAGTCTTCTCAAAGTAACCAGATATTTCAACTGCCAAGTTCCCTCTATAAAATGAAACAAGGTGCATCTTGTATGGCATGTTCTGGAGACCTCTTGGTTTGCCATAACCATTATGCTGCTAAAAATAGCCAGAAATGTGAAGTAAATGCCTGTGTCTTCAAAGGTTAGAAATTATAGTAAATGAAATCTCTTTTAAAAAATAAGAGAGATGGATTTTAATCCTTAAAATATCTTTAAAATTAATATAATTCCAAGAGGCCCAATAACCAATAATGAGAGTTCAAGAACAAGCAAACAAACAAAAAACAGAGAAGATATTATTTAAAAAAAAGAAAAAGAAATGCCTCACTAAAGCTTACCAGAACTAAACTACATGAGTCTCCAGATTGAAGGCAACCATCAATGCATCGTGGTTTGTGAGTTTGAACCCCTGCATTGGGTCAAAATAGGTAGGAGTATATCTACGCCAAGGTTATGATTTGGCAATTTCAGAATCCTGCTAACAAAGATAAGTCCCTAAAAATTTCCAAAGAGAAAATACAATTTTTTATTGAAAGGATTAGGAATCAAAATGTCTTTGGATGTCTCAATAGCAACACCAAAGCTAGAGGGGGAAAAAAAGTTTCCAACCTGGAATTCTATACTCAGTCAAACTAACAAGTGTAAAGGGAGAATAATGAATATATTCAAACCTTCAAAAAATGTATCTTTTAAGCATCCTTTTTGTAGGAAGCAACTTGAGAGGGAAGAAGAGAGGTAAATCAAGAAAGCTTAAGACATGGGATCTAGAAAACATGAGATCCATCCCAAAAGAAGAGAGATCCAATGATGGTTAAAAGATCTCCTAGGATGAACAAGTCCAGGAGGGATGCTACCAAGATGATAAACAGATTCTTGGAATATTTGATTATCTTGAAAAGAAATTTCTGGAAGAAAGTTGTAAGATGAATTAGTGATGCATAGTTTTTTTTAATAACAAACTTTTTTTTAAAGGTTTACCGACTGTGCCAGGAAAATTTGTACATGAAAAGAAAAAAGGGTGTCATGCTAAGCGAAATAAGTCAGACAGAGAAAGACAGATACCATATGTTTGCACTCATAGGTCTAGCAGGAAAACAAGAGAGACCTAATGGAGAACCAGGGGGAGCGGAGGAGGGAAAGAGAGTTGGGGAGAGAGAGGGATGCAAAACTTGAGAGACTATTGAAAGCTGAGAATGAACTGAGGGTTGGGGGGGAGGGCAAGAGGGGAAAGAGGTGGTGGTGATGGAAGAGAGCACTTGTGGGGAAGAGCACTGGGTGTTGTATGGAAATTAATTTGACAATAAACTACTTAAAAAAATAAAAATAAACAACAGCTATGCAGATGAAAAAAAAAGAAAAGAGAAAAATAACTATAGCATATGGCCTGGCTTGGTTGTAAGTGACATTTACTATGCTACAACCTCAGTGGGATGGTTGGGGGTGGAAGGTATGCATACAAGTGTTCTAAATTCCCATCTCTTATAGCAATATGTCAATGTATAGTATCTCAAATGGAACAGTAAGAAATAGCAGTAAAAACATTTAGTTTGAAGTGTAGTAATAAATCCCAAATAGTTAGTGTTCAAATTCATCGCCTCCTCATGAAGGAGGTGAGAGGTAAGTTACTGCTGTCCTATTACCAGCCTTATGGGACTGTATGATTTTTTAAAACCATATACCTATGTAACTTTGTACTTGTGAAAAATGTGTATTTAAAGAAACAGTGTAAAATGAAAACTAAATTTAAAAAGGGAATTTAGCTCAGTTGGTTAAGCATCAGACTTTGGCTCAGGTCATAATCACATGGTTCATGAATTCAAGCCCCACATTAGGCTCTCTGCAGTCAACACGGAGCCCCCTTCAGATCTCCCCCCCTCTCCTTTTGCCCCTCCCCAACTGGTCCTCTCTCCCTCTCTTTCTCCCACTCTCTCTCTCCCCACCCCGCCTCCCTCCCTCTCAAAAATAAATAAATAAGCTTAAAAAAAGGAGTACAAACAGATGTAAAATAAATGAGAAAGCTTTTCTGGAACTCTTACCACAAGAGATAACCGCAGTGTAACTGTCTGATATATATTCCTCCATCCTCTTTTGTGAGCACAACTAAACCAAACAGCACCATGTTAGACCATATTGTGAGAGCTCACTTATCTCCAAGAAGAGTATCTCTTGGATGTCTCTCTGTCAATACATGTGGACAGTCTCAAAAACATTATTATGTGAACAATATTAATGACTGCCAACCAGGACCGTTTTAAGGATTAAATGCTTATGAGACACTGAATGTGGAATCACTATGTAAATTACAAGGCAAGATAAGTAGTGTTGGTTATAGCTATAATTATAGTTAAAAATATAGAAAATTTGATGCAAAGCCAAAGTGCTTGATTAAGTGGTATACTCCATGATCAACAGATATTCTCATTCATCATACCCAGAGATCACAGAAATCACGCCAGAAGCTGCTGGGTTTCCAGGAGTACACCTGAATTAGAGCACACCATGCATTATTTAAAACAGGGAGAAACAGCCTAACAGATGTTCTAGATAATGGCTGTTTGTCATAGATATTATCTCCTTTGTCTGGGAACATGTACTCATGTTTATAGAAGCCCCTCTTGGGTTCTACATACTGCATAATGAGAGAAATGATTCTTGAAAATGCAGCTGCTGGAGCACATTTTTTCAACTGGGAATCTAGTGTGACCAAAACACAGCTTTGGGCTGACCAGTCAGTTTGGTCAGCCTCATATGGTGTAAAGTAAAGGTGCATGACCTGGCTCTGCTCCTTATTAGCTGTTACTAAACTTCTAGGAACCTCAGTTTCCTATTCCCTAAAATGGTACTAACAAGACTTTCTTCCCAAATTTGTTATGCAGATAAGATATAATATGCATATTAGAGGCATTGGCTCACTGGAACCTACTGTTGCTTTGTGTGTATTTATGAGGAAGAGATACTAAAACACAACTGCTTTTGCCTTATTTTTCATACATTCTATTAATTTTAGAGAAAACAATGAAAAGAGTTCATTCCTAAGCCCTTCCAAATTGAATTTGAATTCATCCAACATTAATTTCACATGTGTATACCTGATGGTAATCAAAGTATGTAGCAAGTACGTCATATACTTTGGTGTCCAACCTAGATTTGAGTTCAAGCTTCATAAACTCGGACATAGGAGGCCTTGGGCAAGTTACATGAAGTTCAGTTTCTTTGTCTCTAAAATGGGGATAATAACACACATTACAATTTTGGAAAGGGAAGAATTTTGTTTTATTTTTTATTGAAGAATAATTGACATACAATATCCTGTTTGTTTCAAGTATACATCATAGTGATTTGATATTTATACATTACAAAATGATCCCCACAATAAGTCTGGTTACCATCTGTCACCATGCAAAGTTATTACAACATTATTGAATATACTTCTTATGCTGTACATAACATCCCCATGACTTATTCATTCTATAACTGGACGTTTGTACCTCCTAATCACCTTCTCCTACTTCACCTGTGCACCCCACTACCTTTCCCCCCATAACCACCAGTTTTTTCTCTGTATCTATGAATCTGCTTATATTTTGTTTTGCTCATTTCTTTTGTTATTTAGATTCCACATACAACTGAAATCACATGGTATTTGCTTTTCTCTGTCTGACTTATTACATTTAACATTATATACCCTCTAGATCTGCCCATGTTGTCAAAAAGGGCAAGATCTCATTCTTTTTTATGTTTGAGTAATATTCCACTGCATATACACATATTATACACACTCACACACACATACATGCCACATCTTATTTATCCATTTCTCTAACAACAAACACTTAAGTTGATTCCATATTTTGGCCATTGTAAATAATACTGCAATAAACAAACATTGGGGTGCATGTATCTCTTCAGATTGGTGTTTTAATTTTCTTAAGATAAATACTCAGAAGTGAAACTGTGGGATTGTCTGGTAGTTCTAGAAATTAACTTCCTAAAAAGTTATTTTTTTAAAAGGTTAACTGTGAAATAATGAATATATTAACTAATTTGATTATAGTAAATATTTCACAGTGTGTACTGTATAAACATATATATAGAATCAAATTTAAATACACTTTAAGTATATGTGATTTTATACCTCAATAGTTGAGGGGAAAGTGATTAAAACAGAAAATGTCAAAAAAAGAGCCATAATCTGATCAATTCAAATTTTCTAAATGAGTGTGTGACAAAAGACAACGTAAGCAAATATAAAAGACAAGCATCATCCGTGGAGAAAACACTTCATGCACAACTATTCAGAATATATAAAGAACACTCAAGAGGTAATTGGGTGGCTCAGTTGGTTAAGCCTCCAACCCTTGACTTCAGCTCAGGTCATGAGATGAAGCCGGGTGTCAGGCTCTGTGCTGAGCGTGGAGCCTGCTTGGGGTTCTCTCTCTCTCTCTCTCTCTCTCTCTCTCTCTCTCTCTCTCTCTCTCTCTGTCCCTCCCTCCTCAAAATAAATAAATAAATATTTCCAAATAAAAAGAGCACTCATACACTTAAGAATAGACTTTTAAAAAAGTAAAGGAAGAGGTTAAATCAGAGGATCTCTGAAATTATGCTTCCTAATTAAGGTTTAGGTACTTCCTAATTAATGTGTATATGCATTTTCTGGCATTCATTCCATTCTAACATAAACCTGCAGACATTTAGACGCCCCTAAAGCCTAGCTGCAGCTTTGCAGAAAAAGACCCTACAAAGACGGCCGCCTGCCGCGAGCTTATAGATGTCCAGTGTTCACATCTGTTGTGTAGTACCCAGTAATGTTTTGTTTCTCAAACCTCTTCAATTTGCCTTCAATTAATTTGTAAGTTGTAATTGCTCTCGAGTCATTTGATACAGCTTATAATGAAATTCAGGCAAATACTATGGTGGAAGGAAAAGAGACTATTAGAATTTTTGGTAACCAGAGATGGGTTTTTGCATATGGCTTATGTAAATCCCAGGTGTCCTTCCTTTGGCAGCAAATGAAAAAATAACAACACTTCTGAAAGTCCCTTTCCCTCTCTGTCATATGTGTGCCCACCCACAAGTGAAATATGATACACTATGATACACATCCATCAAGAAAATAAGAAAATAACTCATATCTTCTGATCATGAGCATGAGATGAAAAACTAAATTGTGTTCCTTTAAAAAGTGGGTCTTGGGGCGCCTGGGTGGCTCAGTCGGTTAAGCCTCCAACTTCGGCTCAGGTCATGATCTCAGGTTCGTGGGTTCGAGCCCCGCATAGGGCTCTGTGCTGATAACCCAGAGCCTGGAGCCTGCTTACGATTCTGTGTCTCCCTCTCTCTCTGCCTGTCCCCGCTCATGCTCTGTCTCTCTGTCTCAAAAATAAATACAACATTAAAAAAAAAAGTGAGTCTTACACGGTATGAATCTAAAATTCCATTCAACTACCTACCTTTATCCTCAGAATCCCAGAAATGCAGAAATATGACGAGCATCAGAATATATTTAGTCTAATGTCTCTTCAGTATCTCTCTAAGGATCCTGCTAATACATCCCACCCTAATCATATTCCAGTGACTGTGACATCACACGTACCATAGCCAATGAAATGAGAGACATTGGACTGTGTCTGTTCAATATCCTGGTAGAATTGGGATTCTGGAGCCAGGAAACCATTAGCTGTGTGTCCTTTGGGCAGGTCACTTCACGTCTCCAGGCTTCTTCCATTCCCTCAGCTGCAAAATGTGCTTGAACGCAGTATGTTTTTCATAACTGGTGGGAGAACTAGATGGGCTAATCCAGGAAAAGTATGAGAACACAGCCTAGTACACAGCCAGGACTCTGCAGTTGCTTGATGTTTTTAATATTATTCTCTTCTTAAGAAATGTTAAATGTAGGTAAAAGAATTATCCAGATTGGTTAAAAAAAAAATTAGTCCATTCTCAGTTATACATTCTGATGGAAACAATGTACAATTCTGTTCAATATGGTAGCCACTGGCAATATGAGACTAAGTTGAAATTTTAATTGGTTAGAATTAAGTAAATTTAAAATTCAATTCCTCAGTTGTAGCAGCCACATTTCACATGGTCAGTGCTGCACATGTAGCTAGGAGCGACCATAGAAAGTATTTGTTTGTTTGTTTTTAATTTAAATTCAAGTTAGTTAACATGTCGTGTAGTATTGGTTTCAGAAGTAGAATTTAGTGATTCGTCACTTACATATGACACCCAACAAGTGCCCTCCTAAATTCCCATCACCCATTTATCCTCTCTCCCCACTCTTGCCCATCTCCTCTCCAGAAACCCGCATTTGCTTCTGTACTTAAATACATATTTCAGTTGCTATATTCAGCAGCCTTCTGTATTTAAATAAGAGTCTCTTATGGTTTGCCTCCTTCTCTGTTTTTATATAGAAAATATTTCCATCATCAGGGTAAGTTCTATTGGCCAGCACTGATGAGGAAAAGTGTTATCTTCTCACATACGATCAGAGAAAAGTATCTGTATTCTCTAATCGCAGATAACAAGATGATGGGGTGGTGATCTAGAGAATGCTGGGTGGCAAGGAAGTCTTCCTTGAGTTACCATTTCATGTAGCAAATCACATACTCCTAAGTAGTTTTTCTTTATTGAAAAAATATTTTATTACTGTTTCAGATGGTATTTCTATGTTTAACTTTTTATCCAAAGAAAACCAAGCACTAATTTGAAAAGATATATGCAGCCCTATGCTTACAGCAGCATTATTTACGACAGCCAAGACATGGAAGCAAGCTAAGTGTCCACTGAGAGCTGAATGAATAAAGAAGAAGTGGTATAGGGGCACCTGGGTGGCTCAGCCAGTTAAGCATCCAACTTTGGCTCAGGTCATGATCTCATGGTCCATGAGTTCAAGCCCTGCATCAGGCCCTGTGCTGACAGGAGTCTGCTTCGGAATCTGTGTCTTTCTCTCTCTCTGCCCCTCCTTTGCTCATGCTCTGTGTCTCTCTGTCTCTCAATGATAAATAAACATTAAAAAAAAATTTTAAAGTGGTATGTACATACAATGGACTATTACTCAGCCATAAAAAAGAATGAGATCTTGCCCTTCATGACACACGGATGGACCTAGAGAGTATTATGCTAAGTGAAATAAGTCAGAGAAAGACAACTACTACATGCTTTCACCTATATATGGAATCTAAAAAAAATCAAATAGACAGAAATAAAGACACTTAAATACAGAGACCAATTTATATACTATATAATAAAATATTACAAAATAAATTTCATGGAGATAAAAAGTACAGTATCGGAAATATAGTGAATAATACTGCAGTAACATTGTATAGTGACAGGTAGTGACTACACTTATTGTAGTGAGCACTAATCAATGTGTTGAATTGTTGAACACCTGAAACTAATGTAAAATGTATGTTAATTACCAATAAAAAATTTTAAAACAAGGGGCACCTAGGTGGCTCAGTCAGTTGAGTGTCTAACTTTGGCTTAGGTCATGATCTCACAGTTCATGGCATATGTTCAAGCTCCACATCTGGTTTTGTGCTGACAGCGCAGAGCCTGCTTTGGATTCTCCGTCTCCCTCTCTCTCTGCCCCTACCCCAGTCATGCACATGCACATGCACATGCTTGCATGCTCTCTCTCTCAAGAATAAACATTAATTTTTTTTTAATTTAAAAATAAAGCTATTTTTAAAACTCATTTTTGTGAAGGAAAAAATCCAGATAAGACATTTTCATAACTCAGAATTATAACTAAGATGCCATTGCGGTGGCACCTGTGACCCAGAGAGAGCCAGGGTGCTTGGCCATGTGCACATGCAGGTCCCAGTCTGAACTCCTTACAAAGGCAGTACGTCTGTGGCTCAGTAAGATGTCTAGACTTAGGTTTTCTATTACTGTTATCATGGTGGATCCAAACAGACAGATGCATTTACTGGTTTTCCCTTCCAACGATAATAAAAAGAAACAGTTTATAAAATCAGATTATATAAAAAATTGCTTAATGATAATAATTTATAAGCTCATTGTGGAATAATGATGTATTCAAGAGTCGTCGTTGTAAGATGAAAGAAAGGTAATATGAAAGCTTCTCTCTGTGAAGAATGACTACGGGTGAATTGCGCTGAGATACAATTCTCTGATAAGGGACAATAAGAACCTCTAGAACACTTAATAATAGACTACTCAGGGTGAATTGAGGATTGCAATAAAAGCCCATAAATTAAAAAGTTTCCATATGATTTCTGATAAAAGACATGCCAAGGTGAAATAAAGAATCATTGGAATCAACTGATATCCTGCCTATAGCTTCATAGGTCATGAAGAGGACATTTCGAGGAAACTATATAAAATATAATGCCTAGGAATTTTTAGTTTCTTTTTTTTAAATTTATTTTTGATAGAGAGAGAGACAGAGCATGAGAGGGGGAGGGGCAGAGAGAGAAGGAGGCACAGAACCGGAAGCAGGCTCCAGGCCCTGAGCTAGCTGTCAGCACAGAGCCCGAAGTGGGGCTCAAACTCATGAACCTGAGATCTGACCTGAGCCGAAGTCAGAGGCTTAACCAACTGAGCCACTCAGGCGCCTCAGAATTTTTAGTTTCAACTGCATCTGTTTAGGGTTCTTTCCTGGGGGAGAAGAAAATTTTAGAAAAGAAGAAGCAAGGATTCAGGGCACTGAAAACTAGAGAAAACTGGGGCATCAGGAAAATAACCAATGTGCCCAATGTGGTACATGTGGTAAATAGTGAAACCACAATTTAAACCCAGGCAAGCTGTCTGTAAGTGGTGGTTCTGTGGTTGCATTCTAGAGTTGCCTCAATGTGACACATCTGTACCATGCTACACTAGGCAGCAGCCAACAGGAAGAGGGGAAGCTTACATCCCCATGTGTAAAGTTCTTCAAGACATGCCACGTTAAAAGAAAAGAGTGGGGGAGGGAAAGGAAATTACAGAATTACATGAATGATCAAACACAGAAATTAAATAAGCCCTAAAACCAAGATTCTATGCTTTCTACATGGCTATGTGTACATACAAATGCATAGAAAACATATGTACACCAGGGACATCGAGGTGGCTCAGTCAGTTAAGCGTCTGACTCTTTGGGCTCAGGTCATGATTTCACAGTTCATGGGTCAGCTATGCTGACAGCACAGAGCCTGGAGCCTGCTTCAGATTCTGTCTCTCTTTGCCCCTCTCCCACTCATGCTCTGTCTCTCTCTATCTCAAAAATAAATAAACATTAATAAAATAAAATGTACACCAAACCTCCAGTGAGGCTGGTGGTTTCTGATTAGAGTGGAGTTTTCAAGACGAGGGGTGGTGCTTTTATCTCTACATCTTCTTTATTGTTTGATTTCTTCAACAACGACATAATCTTGAATTACATCGAAACTAAATAAATAACTAGCACATGTATGTGCATGAACACGCACACATAATTACACCCAAAAAAAGAGTTATTTATATGTTTGAACGAAATGCTTAAAGTCAGATAAATCTTTCAAAATATTACCAGTTTGGGGGCGCCTGAGTGGCTCAGTTGGTTGGGCCTCTCACTTCGGCTCAGGTCATGATCTCACATCTGTGGGTTCGAGCCCCGTGTCGGGCTCTGTGCTGACAGCTCATAGCCTGGAGCCTGCTTCCAATTCTGTGTCTCCCCCTCTCTCTGCCCCTCCTCGCTCATGCTCTGTCTCTCTCTGTCTCAAAAATAAATAAAAAACATTTTTAAAAAATATTACCAATTTGGATAAGAGAGATAAATGCCATCCTATTCCTTGCCAGAACTTACAAGTCATTCATCTAACTTACTAGCCATCTTTTTTCCAAACTGGGTCCTACGAAGGGAAGGGTAATGGTACAGGGAAGTGAGGGAAAATACCGTTGTGAGCTTCCATCATATACTGCCCTTGGCTCAATGCCCCTGTCCACACAGTGGGTTCAGTAACCACACCACTTGCCCATGAGAGTTTCTGGCACCCAACCCTTCACGCCATGGGAAGGCAACAGCAGGGCACTTCCTAGAACAGTCTGGATAGTATTTGGGCACAACACCTGGCTGTGTGTAGATCAGCAAAGCTCTTTACTCTTTTGGAGATTATGTACACGCCCAGTATAATCTAATAAATCTATCAGTCAGAGTTTCCCAACTTCAGCACTACTAAAATTTTAGCCTGGAGAATTCCTTGCTGCAGGCGACTGTCTCGCATACTTTAAGATGTTTGTCAGCCTCCCTGTCTTCTCCTCACTAAATGCTGACATCACCCTTACCAGTTGTGATAATGACCAAAAATGTCTCCAGGGGGAAATCAGCCCTGACTGAGAGCCACCACCTAAGTTATTATAAGCTGAAGTTGCTATAAGCCCATCTCTATGGAAGCATCTGAATAGAAAACCTATGTTCTATATGATCACACAAATAAATATGAAACTGCTACAAAGGAAAAGTGTGGTCCTCTGATATATCATCTATCAGTTGAAGTTTAATTGTAGAAACACAACCCATCACAAGGATCTTCAACAGACATGCATTAAGTCAATGGAATCAAGTGCTTGCATAATCTTTGGAAGGGCGGAAGGAGCAGAATCCAGACCAGACTAGGCCTCCAGAAGTGATTTTCACAGCAACAATGTGGATCTGTTCCACCAGGACAGCCACCAGAGATGGGACAATCAGGACGAGTGGGACTCAGAGGGCTGATATGGGACCTGTTGGCTCTAGAAACACATCACCTTGACTGTGATCCACCCCAACTACTGGTCCAAATCACACTGCACCAGAGAGATACACATGGGCAAAACAACAAATGCCCTTCCTTCAGCCTCTTGACACTACAGAACTAGAGCCTGAACATTGGAAGTGAGCCACAACAGAGCCCAGCTCTTCAGTTCACTTGCCCAAAAACACAAAGTGGAACAATCACAAGCATGTCTCCACTGCACCTCTTGCTTTCCATCATTCACAGGAGCATCCAAATGAGATCCAGGACCCCATCCCAGGGAGTCTGAGATATGTATTTATCTATGTTGAGATGGCCGTCTCAGTTATATTAAGGGACCTGAGCCCAGCAGGATATCAGAGCAGGCCTCTCTGAGAAAAACATGCTTAGAAGAGACCTGAAGGTCAAGGAGGAATTATGTACGCAGATCCTAGGAATCTTCTGGAAAGAGCAATAGGGTAAGATTCTAGTAACAATGCAGATGGACAAGGACGCTAAGTGTATGTCAGTGGCAGGGGGGCCAATCAGGCAGAATTTAGATGATGGTCAGATCTGTCACTGTGGGAGCTCTCACATGCTGAGACTACTTCCCACAAACACCACCAGGGATTCTCACGTTGAAAAAATCAGGGCAAGCAGAAGTTCTGGAGGAACAATGCTTCCAGAGGCTGCCCACAGCCACCTAGCAATGGGACCTAGAGCGTAAAGACCTCAGCCTCCATGCCCTATCCCTGTGTATTCTATACCACCTCCCAGACTTTCTAGGAAGGACAGAGCTCCAGACGCCTACAGCATCACTGGCTAAAAAGCACATCCTTAATTGGTCATCTTTCCTTCTGTCTTTCTTCCACTGTCCCCTGGGGGTGTTTCCTGGGATCATCGCTTGAATTCTTGTCTCAGGGCCAGCTTCTAGGGAACTCCAAACTAAAGCCTCCTGAAGCAGAAGCTGTTCTCTTAGCCCTGTCTGCTCAAGAGTTATAAGTCCTAGTGGGTTGGAGGATGGACAAGGCAGATAAAAGGAATTAAGAGGTACAAAATTTTTTAGTTATAAAGTAATTAAGAGATGAAGAGTGCAGCATAAGGAAGATAGTCGATAATATTGTAATAACATGGTATAGTGACTGATGCACTGAGTAATGTATAGAATTGTCCAATCACTATGTTGTACACCTGAAACTAATATAGCATAGAATGCCAGTTATACTTCAAATTAAAAAAGAGTTATAAGGGAACCTATTGCCTCTAGCAATTGTGACAGACATGTGGAGGTGTCTGAACGATTTCAGCCATAACTGGCACTTGCAGTCAAGATGCTAGTGTTTTCCACAAGACTCCAGGAATGATACATCAGTAGCTCACTTGAGAGGTGCCTCCCTTTGAAGGTCTGTCTCCTTGCAACTCTAGAGATACAGTTCTTCATTTTCTCAGATCTACCTTTGGAAAAATAACTTACAGGGGAACTCCAATTTCAGGCCACTCATTGGGCTTTTGCAAGAGTCCTCAACATTTGTAAGAATCTTCAGCCCAGCTGCCAACAAGTGCATGAATCCAGTTAACTTGCTCTGACTTGAACATTTCCAAGGTTTTCTACATGCAAGTTAAACATCCCTCTCTATTTATTTTTTTAAGTAGGCTCCACATCAATGTGGGGTTGAACTCACGACCTTGCAATCAAGAGTCATACATTGGGGCACCTGGGTGGCTCAGTCGGTTAAGCATTGGACTTCAGGTCAGGTCATGATCTCACCGTTTGTGAGTTTGAACCCCTGCTTTGGGCTCTGTGCTGACAGCTCAGAGCCTGGAGCCTGCTTCAGATTCTGTGTCTCCCTCTCTCTCTCTGCTTCTCCCCCACTTGAGCTCTGTCTCTCAAAACTAAATAAATGTAAAAAAATTAAAAAAAAAAAAGAGGCACACATTCTACCAACTGAGCCAGCCAGGCATTGCTAAACACCCCTGTTTAAATATGTAAATAGTTCACTTACTCCAAAGTGTCATCAGCAAAGTATGATTAGGTAACTGACATAGTGATTCCAAAGAGCTGCATGGCCATTTTTGTCAAGTGGCTTTCTGTACAAATTTGTACTATGCTGGAAGAATGGACACTCTCCCCCATTAATGAAACAGTGGCTACCATGGCTTCCAAACCCAGCATTGCAGAGCAAAACCTTACTCTCAAACAGCCTTCTACTAAGAGCTACAACACTATCATAATTGGAAATCAAAAATAATGTCATTATTCTAAATTAAAAAATTGTTTTGTTGTAGTTCATCTAATGTAATAATCCCAGGCAAGTCATTGTTGAGTGCTCTAAATGCTTGAGGCTTCATCCCTAGAGGATTCATGGCCACTGTTTGGTTTTATAGCTTAATACATATGAAAAGCTGGGTGTGGGAAAAAGAATGTGGGGGCGGGTATTGAAACTGAGTGGGGATGTTTGCTCAGCACCATAGTGAACCTCTACAGTTGTCATGAGAGCTTACTGAGTAACTGTGTAGCCCCCTCCCTACGCCACACCCTCTTTTAATTAGGATGGCTGTTTTATCTGCAAAGATATAACTAATATTTACTGAGAACTTATCAATTAATGAGATAATTCATTATCCACTTAATTATTACAACATATAAGGTAAGAATTACCTAGTAAACCAAGTGTTTGGGGCACTAGGAAATGGGAGAAGGTCTGAGAAGAAAAATGAGGAAAGTTCCACTTTGATAAAATTCTTAAGTATTTTGCAATCATAAAATGTCAAACTAAACTAGTTTAGTTTATCTTATAAATTTTGTACCATTTTGAAATATAAATGGTGTTTTGCATTATACACAAAACAGCAAATATAAAAAGGGTATCAGCATTCAGGAATTCTGAACCTCATTTTTTTTCTCTGAGTAAAGTTGACACACAATGTTACCTCAGTTTCAGGTGTACAACTTAGTGATTTGACAAGTTCATACATTATGCCATGAGGACCTCTGAACTTGTTAATCCTACTGAAGCATAACAGTTACATCCATTGTACAGAAGATAAAAATTAGGCTTAACTTCCTTGTTAAGTCACTTTTCCATTGTCACATAATTGGGACATAAGTCTATGCTCTTGGACAATTGAGAAGACCTGGGTGTCTTCTGGCTTCCTCACAAGGAAGAAAGTAGTGCAGGTCTGGGTGGCCTCAAGATGACCCATCAGATGCTGTTACCCTGTGTCCCCCTTTAGCAAACCTAAAGGAGATATGCAGAATGTCTGAGGAGATGAGTATTTTAAAATGCATTATATTTCCACTAAGTACTTTGTTTCTTGCATCACCTCTAGATCCGACCACTTCCTTCTTTCCCCACTGCCATCCCAGCCCATCCAAACCACTTTCACCTCTCTCTGGGACCATTGTCAGATAATGCCAAAAGGCTTCCCTCACCTGTTCCAACACCACCCAGCCCATCCTCCAGCTGACAATTAGGGTGATCATTTCAAATCACAAATCTGGTTAAAATACCCCACTGCTTAATTATCCAATGGTTTTCCATTCCTATGAGGATAAAAAACATTAAAAGCCTAATGCTAGTTCTGTTTTTGCTTATTATTATTATATCCTTAGCATCTAGCACAACTCTTGGCATTAATACAGATTGTTGTATGAATGAATGAATGAATGAATGAATGAAGCCTGGAGACAGTACAGCAGGATTCCTTTAAGGTTTCCCAACTTTACTGGATTGGGTGGGCATTTCCAGGACCTCCCCAGGAGCTTCAGACTTCCACAGATAATTAACCATTCTCCTCTCTGGAGGTAAAAACCAAATCAATGAATGCCAGGTCCTCTTGGGTACATCTGTGAAGTGTTACAAGTTGCTCTACAAATACTGAAAGTGCTACAAGACTGCCACTGCCTCGGTCCCTGGGGAGGGTCCTTGGTCAATCACCTGGACCATAAGGACACCATAACCAGCTAGGGCTTACCATTATGACAACTGTTGGATTCTCTGGTAATTGAGTCTTTCTTGGCATTAATGGGAATAATATTGGGTAATAATATGTTACAATGTTACTTTGGGCATTAAGTGATATTAAGTGGGATAGTCTGGGTTTCATCTCTCCCTCTTTACCAACACAAATATAAGTGCTGAGGGAGTGCCATGTTACTCTACGTCAGAGAAGGAGACTTTATTCTCCCTCTTCCAGCACTTGAGAAAGGGGAGAAAGGGAGAAACTTCTCTCTTCCTTCAGCTTCCCAGTCTATACTCTGAGCCTCTATTTTATTTTTTTTGTTTTAAAATTTTTTTATGTTTATTTATTATTGATACAGAGAAACAGAGCATGAGTGGGGGAGGGGCAGAGAGAGAGGGAGACGCAGAATCTGAAACAGACTGAGCCTCTATTTTAACGGTGAGAAGTAATAAACAAGATAAAGGAATCCATTTCTCTCACCCGCTGATGTCTATAAGGAGTGCATATCTGGATAGCC
Source organism: Suricata suricatta (assembly GCF_006229205.1). Taxonomy (NCBI): domain Eukaryota; kingdom Metazoa; phylum Chordata; class Mammalia; order Carnivora; family Herpestidae; genus Suricata; species Suricata suricatta. The sequence goes on from NC_043711.1 coordinate 61,433,076, forward strand.
TCAAGATGACCTATCATGCTGTTACTCTCTGTCCACCTTTAAGCAAAGCTTTGAGACCTGTTAAGACACCTTTTCTCCTTGAAGTCCTCAGGAACTCATGTTCCTTCTATTTTGTAGCTTCTCTATATATGATCTCCACTCTCCACTCGACTTCATAGTTCAAAGTGGCTGCTCCAGCTCCAGCCTGTACATCCCTCATATCATCCAGGAGAATAAAGAGGCAAAGGAAAAACAAGCAAAGAGAGTTCTTAGAAGCTGCTGTAAGACACTTCTCCTTTTATGTCCTATAAAAACTAAACTGGGAATTGTCACCTTTATTCTGTGTAATCATTGTCCAACTATAAATTTGGTTTTCTTCCTACAGAAGAGGAAAACAGATGCAAGGTAGGGACACTTAGCCATCTCCACCCCAAGCTTCAGTTCCTTGAACACACATTGCCATTAGCAGTAACACTACACACACACAAATTTTTTTAAACACCTGCCTTTCTGCCTCATGACTTACACCACACACACACACACACACACACACTGACCCAGGAGCATCAGAAAGCCTAATTCCTTTGATTTTGCATCGGTAACCCTGGTTTTCCCCCAAGCCACCAGATGGGGAGCTGCCTCCCTGCATTGGCAGCCCGTGGGGCAATCATGCCATTCCTAGGCTGAGCCTCCATTTTGGACAGTCTTTCTCTTTTTTTCTCTCTTCAAGACCCCACAAAGCCCTTCTGTACTCAGCTCAGAAGCAACCATCAATATGGTCTACCTTTCCCAGACTGTCTTTTGGAAATGCAGTGAGTACCTGTGCCATGTCTATTTGTGAAAACAGGAACAAGACAAGAGAGAGGAAAATATTCCTTCAACGTGAAATAACAGCATGTTATGTTTTCTATACTGTTGACACAATGGCTTCATAATTAGAACAGTAGTTGGGGCGATCCCAGCTCCTTGCCATTTTGTGGGGCTCCTTAGGGAAGATGGAAAAACAGAGAGTGGTAACACAAGAGGCAGAGCATTAAATATGAGGATCTCACATCCTTTCAGTGAAAGCAATAGCCATGTTTGCTCACGGCCTACCAGTCAGAGAGGGAAGATGATTTATTATAAGCTGTTGCAGAATATATTATGCATGGTAGAGGCATGGAAAGGTCTTTGATATGTATCTGAAAGAGCTTCAAATCCATAAAAGAGATAAATTTTGTATGAAGAGTGTCACAGGGAGGCCGGGAAGAATCTCCGACACATCTTCATATCACAGGGAATAATGAAGGGCAGCTCTACTCACACAACTGGGCATTAATTTCACTTAAAGAGGCCGTCATTAACATATCGATGCACCCAACTGCACCTTGTGAGCTGTCTTTGCTATTGGGAAATACAACCAAAGATTCTATGGTCAAGACCCGGGTATGTGTTCTGTTGATTGTTTTCCCTTAAAATGCCTATCTGATCTCTGGTTCCTACCTAATCTTCCAAAACCACAATTACTGTGCAGGTAGCTGCCCCCCCCCCACCTTTTTAAAAATAATTCCCACATTATAACCTTCTGGAACCTTCTGGGAAGCAGAATCCCTAACCTGTGTGCGTGTGTACATGTCTTCGAGCTTTGGCCTCACCTCACCTCCCAGCTTGTTCAGGGGCCTGTCCCATGAGAAGGATGCTGGCAGGGCCCGGCCCCCACAGTTTGTCCTCTTCACCCTGCCTTCCTTGTCTGACCAAACTGGGGAAGGCAGGGAAGGGCTTTCCGGAATCGCTTAGGGTACTCTGGCACACAACCAGTTACCAGGCAGGCAACATAATATTTGTTGAGAACGCCTCTTGTTCTTGAATTATGGCTTCCTGCTGCAGGCCACTGCCAGTGTTTGAATTGGGCTGTACCTAATTAAGGTTTTATTTGCTTTAATAAAGAGACATCCAAGTGTGTGGAGAGTCGCACACAAACAATAATGCCAATAATAATAGTAAAGTGTCTCTAAACATCTGCAATTAAGACATTCGTTGTTAATTGCGCTAATTAACACCCCACGGAGCAGCTGGTGAGGTTTCTGCTGCAAGAAGAGGAGAATGACAGTTCCCAGCAGCACTTGGGGCATCAGCCTGCTGGAGAGCCCAGGCCTGGGTCACCGGCACCCTGTGTGTTAGGAGGGAGACACCTTTCTGCAGAGCAGCCTGTGGCCCCAGGAAAAATCAAAGACCAAACCACCCTTGTGCAGGACCACACAGCCTGAAGCTTTAGCCAAAACAACTGCAAGCTGCAGATGCCTGGAAGGATGACTAACACTTATTGAAAGCCAGTCCTACTGAGATGTCAACCATAATAATACAACAATAATAGTAACACGTGGGTTTGGTCCAGTTCTCAAGCCTCCAAAGCAGGAGGGCCCACACCTCTGCCCTTCCGATTTTGTTCAAGGAAGAGCAGGAGAACCTGGTAGTCTCCCAATCTTAAGCATTAGTGCCTCCTTCCCAGTAAGTTTATGTGATTTTTAACATTTTGCAAAGATGCACAAACATCATCTCATCCTCACAAGTCCTGGAGACTCGAGGGGACATGTGACTGTCCTGTTCTGCCAATGAGAAAAACAGAGCATGACAAGGAGGTGTTCCCCCTATCCAAAACCATGGTTATTCAGAGCTGGTTCCAGCCTCCAGGCCTCCTGCCCTTGCTTTGTAAGCCGCTGAGTATTTAGCCACCGTGTCCAAATATTTTTTAATGAAGTGACATGAGAGAGCCTTTGTTTTGTACCCAAGGAAGTCAATCCCTAAATTTATCAAAATAGCTTCTTTAATCTGAACTAGCAGCTGTTATACTAATTCTCCAATTTGGCTTTCTTGGTTCCCATTAAGTGCATTCCATTTCAAAAATTGATAAATAATACGAAAAATGAAATTTCGTGTTTTCAGTCAACAGCATGTGTTCTGTTAATATGTTTTGGATATTGCACCAGGTGCTGGAGATAAAGCAAAAGCAAAAAACAAAGATCCCATCAGGGTGCTTACATGAGGAAGAGGATGTTAGTCACAAGGAATTGTGAGGGATGGCTGTGCTCAGTATCTGAAAGCAGGGGCACATGGCATGTGAGATGCATTACATCAGGGAAGGGGTTGCACGGGCAAGGTACATGAATGGAGTAGAGGCGGCTGGGAGGGGGGGCAAAGGATGACAAAGAGAAAAGGATGTAGGCAGAGGTCAGCGATGGGAAAGATCAAAGCATGATCAGGGAACTAAAAATGGCCAGTGGGATTGCAGGGTGTAAAGTGCACTGGAGACACAGGCAAGGGTCCAACTCATTAGGTTCTAGCTGTCCACATAATGATGGAAAGCAGTGGAACACCACTGGAGAGTCTAAGCAGGGGAGCACCAGGGTAGTGGCTACTGGATGAAGAATAGGTGTAAGAGAGGGGAGGGAGCTCGGGTAGGCCTGACCTTTTACCATTGCTGTGGAGAGAAGCAGCAGGTGGCATCAAGAGATCATTTTTGAGCATGAAATCAATAGGATTAGAATAATAGATTAGATTATAGCTGGAGGAGGGGTCACTGATGGCTCCTGGGTCGTCAGCACTAGGTAATGCCTCTCTGTGTGTTGGGGGCCCTGGAGAAGGACCAGTGTGAGGAGAGACTTTGTCTTGGTTTGAGACACGAAGACTGCAGGTGCCTCTGAGCTGCCCAAGAGGAGATGCTATCTGGGCAAATAGCTTGAAGAGAGATGTCAGCCAGAACCTGAGCTGGAGGGTCCCATGTGTGCAGGTAGAAATTGAAACCACAAAAGTTGGTCCAATCACCCTCAGGACAAAGCAAAGAGTGAGAACAAAAGCTGAGCCCTAAGCAACTCTACTATTTAATTCCAGAGAAGAAGGTGGTGAACATGACCCCCAATGAGAGAAAGAATGGGCAGCAGAGGGCCAGGAAGGAAAACCGAAAGAGTAGAGCAGTCTACATGTCAAGGAAGTAAATATGCCAAGAAAGGAGAGGTCAATGTGAAGTCCACTGAGGGTTAAAGGAAATTGACCACTGGTAAATGTCTTTTGGATTTGGGGATCAGAGGTTGTTGGCTGCATCTATCTGTTAAGATGGAAGAGGGGCTAGAGAAGGAGGCAGACGGGTGGAGAGAAGAGAAATGGGGATAATGTATTCAAGTGCAATGCATCTCTTGAAAAAAGAAAAATGGGGGGTGCCTGGGTGGCTCAGTCGGTTAGACCTCCGACTTCAGCTCAGGTCAGATCTCACATTTGTGGGTTCGAGCCCCGTGTCAGGCTCTGTGCTGACAGCTAGCTCAGAGCCTGGAGCCTGCTTCTGGTTCTGTGTCTCCTTCTCTCTCTGCCCCTCCCCCTCTCATGCTCTGTCTGTGTCTGTATCAAAAATAAATAAAACATTAAAAAAAATTAAAAAAAAAGAAAAAAAAGAAAAAAGAAAAATGGGACAGTAGAGATGGGAAAGTAACAAGATTTTGTGGGGCTAAAGGTAGGTGTGGTTTGCTTTTTTAATAGAAGAGATTTTGAGTATGGATTAAAACAAATGAAAAAGCTTGCTGCATAGTATGCATAAGAATTGTGCATTTCACCATAAGTGAATTTTTATTTAGCAGAAAATAAACCAAAAGGAACTATGTTTGAAGACCAGTCCATGATATGCATGCCAAAGTATCTAGGGAGGAAGTGTAAGTGTCAGTCACTTACTCTGAGATGCATTTAAAAAAAGACAAAGCGTTTGTGGCTGGCTGGCTAGAGAATGCCCAGAGAGAGGGAAGATGTGTGATAAAACCAACGTAGCAAAACGTTCATTGTAGCATTGAGATGGTGAGTGTTCTCAATACAATTCTTTCAATCCTTACAATGTTGATGGAAAAAGTAATAGGAAGAATCCAGTTGAGAGGAAAAGACTATTCAAAAGCAAAAGGAAAATGGACACAAGAGATTTCCCAAGGAGGTGTAGGGAGATAAGGGTGGCAAAGGCATCTGGTCACAGTAGGAGGGTGAGAAGTTTTTAGAAACCAGAGAAAAAGGAAAAAGAACCCAAATCTCTGTATTTAGGCATTATTAATCAAGTAATGGGTCCAAGATGGGTCATCATATGACACCAGTAATGAGTCGCTTTTTTTTTCACACTGGTAGTAAATTTGCAACAGTCACCATGACTCAAGGCAGATATACAAGGTGGTTAGAAACATGTTGCTAAACAAGCTGCAGCCCTTTGAACTTCCCATCAAATGCCCCGTCAGCCTGAGTCTTCCTGTGGCCCATCTTATTAGAACAGTTCAGGTGGCTCACACCACATCTAAGGCACTCTTTCTCTGCCGTTGCCCAATCATTTCCTGAGCCTCCAGGAGCACAAGCTTTGGGACCAAACTTGGTCTCAAGACCCAGCTGGATCCTTGGCTAACTTGGCAACCTCAGTCACCTCCCCTGTAAAATAGACAACAATCTCTCCTACCCCTCTGGTTCACTGAAAAGGTTAAATGAGTGAGGTCTTGGGTATATAAAACATCCAGGTCCACACCTGGATCATAGCAAGTGCAAACCTGGGTTATTCCAAAAATGTGAAGTTTAAGTACAATTCATGCACAAGGGTGCTCTATCATAATTCAGAAGCCACTTTATAATGTTTAGAAGAGAGCAGTGGGACTTATGCTGTGCAATCACATTTGCTCCCTGCTCACATTCTCAAGCTGCATAAAATGTGTCCTTTCTGGTGTCCCCATTGTCTTAGGTCATGTTGCTGGTCCACATAAAAGCCCATTCGAGAATCATTATAACCCAAGCGGCTTTCAGATTGGCGGCTTATCACTTCTGAAGGGTCCCAAGGCGGCCACAGAGAAGTGCCCCAGAGCCTTATTTTCTTCCTTGGGTCAAAAATCCACCTGTGGTAATTAGCAAGATTAGTCCTGGACCCGACCGAGTCTGTGTACAGCTACAAGACCAAACGAAGCCCTTCGACATCCCTCATGGAAAAAGTGTCTCTCTGATTTTCTGCTCCAAGATCTGAAAAGCCACCTTCTATGAGCTTGGTGGAAAACTGCAATTCATTAACTGATTACAACAGAAAAAGAAAATCTCAAAAGGCTTGTTGACAATCCTGGGAGCCATGGTGTAACCTAATCTTTATCTTTCATTACTGTGCTTTTGTTAGGAAAAAAAAAAAGACATTTGTTTTCGTGGACATAACCTCACAGAATGCTTTCTGTGAAGCACAAGATTAAAAAGAAAGCCACTTATTGGAAGGACCCAGATATACTTGAAAGTGTAGGGAAATCTCACTCTCTGTGTAGAAGTCATATTTTCCTCATTATTGGCATAAGCCAGTCTTTAGCAGCTACTAGCTAGGGTTGTGTTAATTTAATACACATAAACCTGTATAGTATCTCTCTGAAGACAAAGATTTCAATCTCCTCCAGCTCAACTCTGCCCTTGATATGTTCACAAATTCACATCGCCTCCTCCAATATTAGTCCTTTCCTTTTTTTCCACTTTTCTTTAAGTTTGTTTATTTTGAAAGAGACAGAGCCAAGATGAACAGAGGAAGGGCAGAGGGAGAGGGAGAGAGAGAATCCCAAGCAGGCTCCGTGCTGCCGGGTGTGGAGCTGGGCACAGGGCTTGAACTCACAACCCGTGAGATATTGACCTGAGTCAGATGCTTAACTGACTGAGCCACCCAGGTGCCCCTCGGTCTTTTCTTAAAGGAGAAATATTTTCAGATAATGTCAGTGGATACAAGCAACAACAGCAAAGTGAATGGGCAGGTAATAGTCCTGCAGATCACCTGAGCTTGCCATCAGCCTCTCACCTGTATCCTAGGTGACAGTGAGAGTTAGGGACATAACAGACTCATGTCCAAGTGAGTAGTGAGTAGAACTCATGTTCTATTTGGCTTGCACAATGTTACAGGGTTTTTTTAATGTTTGTGTATTTTTAAGAGAGAGAAAGAGAGAAAGAGACAGCGTACAAGTGAGAGAGGGGCAGAGAGAGAGAAGGAGACACAGAATCTGAAGAAGGCTCCAGGCTCTGAGTTGTCAGCACAGAGCCATATATGGGGCTCAAACTCAAGAACTGTGAGATGATGATCTGAGCTGAAGTCCGATGCTTAACCAAATGAGGCACCCAGGAGCCCCCAATGTTTTAGTGTTTTCTTAATTAATTGTCTGTATTTTAAAATCCTGATATTTCAGGTAAAAATTTAGATTTCCATCTTTCTCATGAAAAATCAGGAACTCTGACAAAATGGAGTCCCTTGGGTAGCACCAAGGGATGAAATGGCAGAGACCTAGCCCACCATAATCTTCATCAGCATCCCTAAAATAAACATGAAATCTCTGTAGCCCCAGTTTCCCCTTCCCAAGTAAAAATGTGGGACCCCATCTCCCTTTCCCAAACTGGCTTACAGCCCCACAGCAAGAATTAGCCAGAACAGGGCAGCCGCATCTCGTCCTTGAGATGAGACCTGTATTCTGCGTGCCATCAGACCTTTATGTGACCTGCCTGGCACCTGGGGGAATTCATGTTTGAGACCTGGGACCATGGTGAGCGGACAAACTGAAAATGGACATTGCTTTAAATACCAATTAAGTAGAACTTCAGTCAACCCTCATTATTTCCAAATTCAGTATTTGCAAATTCAGCTATCGCCAACATTTTTTTTTTGCAATCCTAAGTCCTACCTGAAACCTCTGCATGGTTCTTCACAACTACACATGGAAGAGCAAAAAATTTGAGTTGCCAAATTGCATGCTCCCATTCTGGCTTGTTGTCCCAGTTCTTACAGTGAAAAAAGTGTCCTTTCTTTTAGTTTTCCTATTTTGAGAGAGGGGCAGAAAGAGAATCTCAAGCAGGATCTGCACCATCAGTGCAGAGCCCGATGCAGGGCTCAAATTCACGAACCATGAGATCATGACCTGAGCCAAAATCAAGAGTCAGACATTTAACCAACTGAGCCACCCAGGCGCCCCAATAGGCCATCTTTAAACAGATGCACACACAAAATGAGGTTATCTGTTGATCAGTTGATGAAATGCTGTGACCAGAGGCTTGCAGGAAGCTAACCCTGTATTTACGCCAGAGTTAGTGGCTCAGTCATCTACCCACTCATTCTGTGTTTGCAACGGCCTTGTAGAAATTAGTTACTGTGAATAATAAGAATCTACAGCTAATCAGTGCTCCCATAGAGGGACCACCAGGGAAAGTTCAGAATAGGAAGCTGTGTCCAGGGATGCCAAGTTGCAGGGCTGATTTGAGGAGAAGCTAAGGGCTGGGATGTGTCTGCTGCTCCTGACCCTGAAGCAGTGAAGCCTCGTGGCTTGAGAATGCAGGTGTCCTTATGGTCCCAGTGATGGGAATCAACTATGAGGCTGGCCTGGCCTTTGAGGGGAGTCCTTTGCCCCATGCTGCCTATGTCTGGGACTCTGTGTGTGTTCCCTCCCTCCTGCTAATGGAGTGTGAAGAACCAGGTCTCTGTTATTATCTGTGGAGAGACTGGAGTAAGAACATCTGGAAAATACTCAAAGTCTAGGGAGGGGAGAGGTGTGGGGTGAATAAATTATTTTTTATTTCTTCAGGATTTTCAAGCTTTTTCTTTTTAAAAGATGCCAGTTCTGTAAATAAAATCGATATACCTGGTGACAAAGGTTCTATCTTTGAACTCTTTTTGTTCCCTCCTTCCTGCTGATGGAGTGTGAAGATGAGTTCATCAATCCATTCTGGGCTGGAGCATAATAGCTGCCCAGGCTGAACACTGAACACCTCCAGGGGGCACCATCCACATCGCTATCTATGAGCAATACAGCAGCACTGTCAGACTGGAACATGCCAAGAACCTGAAACTTCCAGTTACATAGGGCTTTTCTTGGGAAGCAAGAGATGAGACTCCTCCTTCTCCACACATGTTAATGAAGAGCAGTCTCACCGGGCACCAGATCTCAAAGATGATGCAATGGAAGCATCCTCCCTTTGCTGGGGAAGGACTGATTATCACCAAGTCTCCACCTTACTCCAGTGCTTGAGAAACACATTACAGCTTTTACTGGTTTCCAAGCAGTATTTGGAGGCCTCCCTGGGCAGCCCAGCAGCCGGATGCAAACCTCACCCATACAGATATCCGCCCAGAGCACTGCAGCCTCCTACCAGGCCCCTGCACAGGATTGGGAACTAGAGTCATGCTCCTCTGTGCCTCCCTGTAGTAATCTACCTGAGCTGCTTTCTGAATGCCTTGGAAGGAAGGACGAAGGAAGGGAGGGAGAGAGGAAGGAAGGAAGGGAGGAAGGGAGGAAGGGAGGAAGGGAGGAAGGGAGGAAGGGAGGAAGGGAGGAAGGAAGGAAGTCTTGTCTTAGACAACCACAATTCTGTGGCTCCAGGATTCAGGCAGGGCGAAAACAGAATGGCTGGGCTGTGCCTGAGATGTCCGGGGTTCCAGAACAGTGGGACTCTGGAGCACTGGGGAAGCTCCCTCACCCCATGACTGGCAGATGAGCTGAGACTCAGTAGGTTTTGCTGACCAGAGTCCCTACACCAACCTCTCAGTCTTGGGTGTCTCAAAGCACGTTGCTGGGCTCTGAGAGAGAGCATCCCAGGAGTGAGATCTCCAAGAAACTCAGGTAAAGGTTCAGGGCTTCTCCTGACCTAGTATCAGAAGCCACGCAGCATCACCTCGGCCACATCTTATTGTGACAAGCTAGTCACTAAACCCCCTCTTGATGGAAAGTGACAAGATCACATTGAAGAAGAGCAGGCAATATGAGGACAGGAATGTAGCCATCTTTGGAAAACACAATGAGCCTCAAAGCCCTTCTTGCCAATCATTTGAAGCTTTATGCAGAAAGTAAAATTTTATTAATATATGTGTATCTTCCTATTTCACATCCGCTACAATTCAAATGTGTGATAACTGCCCCAATGGCACTACGTGGCAGAGAGCTAGTGGCCTTTCCACTGGCAATGAGGATGAAGCCAGGGACAGCCTGAGTCCTGCGGATTGATGCAAAGTTCAAGTGCCCCCTTGGACTTCTCGCAGCCTATTTTCTCAGCAGTGAAATAGAGGATGGTCATGGCCACTTCAGAGGGAGGTTGCCGAGATTAAATGACATCATCCAAGATGCCCCATGGGGCCCCTGGGGAAAGTTCTCAATCTTTAATAACTGTGTTTTCAGGAACCCCACAGGCTAAGAACACAGTCAGTGTGCAAAGATAAATCTCTAATGTAGAGCACCTTCCAGGTCACAGAAAGTCTGGGGAAAGCTAGTTTCCCCTCACTCATACTTTTGTCCTTTCTACCTCCTCTTGAAAAAAGAAAAAGAAGGAGAAGAAGGAAGAGGAGGAGGAGGAGGAGAAGGAGGAGGAGAAGGAGGAGATGATGACACAAATGCATGTCCTACCTGATTCTTCAACCATCAACCAAGGGCTGAAAGCAGCTGGGTCCCCAATTTCATTCCTTTAATTTCCCTCAAAATTTGATGATTCTTTCTCACTGGGGCCAGTGCAGGAACCTGCAGGAACCTGCAGGAGTCGGAAGACAGCAGTACAAGTGAAGACCCTAAAAACCCAAAATATTTTGCATGGGGCCATAACAGGAATCACTTCCAGGCTTTTCTAAAAATGGACACACTGAAAATGGACAAAATGGATTTGTTTTAGGCAGGCATGGCAACACACAGATATGAAAAGGACTGTCATGGTGGAAGACAGTTATCCTTATAGATCCCTAGAAGCAGATGGTGGGTTTCATGGGGCCACGGGGGGAAGCACCAAGATCAACCAGGAGGCAGGAGAGTGAGACAACATGGCCCCAAGTCTTTACGGGTTTTCACAGGAATGAATGGGAGTGGCAAGGTCGGTAACTGGGTAAGCTTAAAACTGGAGGATCTGAATAGTTTCCGTGGTCTTTGGGTTCAAGGGGTGGTCTGCAGTCACCCAGCACCTGGCCCAATGGTTAATTAGTTGAGCAGGAATGCTGGCCTGTTGTGAGAGAGTTTGGTAAAGGTGATGGTTGGGGATGTGGGTTCTGGGTTGGTTAATTTGTACAGTTGACACTTGAACAATGTATAAGTTGGGATACCAATTCCCCTCACCAAAATCCACATATAACTTTTGACTCCCCCCAAAATTACTAATAGTCTGTTGTTGACCAAAAGCCTTACAGGGGCGTCTGGGTGGCTCAGTTGGTTAAGCGTCCAACTTCAGCTCAGGACATGACCTCACAGCTTGTGAGTTCAAGCCCCGTGTTGGGCTCTGTGTTGACAGCTCAGAACCTGGAGCCTGCTTTGGATTCTGTGTCTCCCTCTCTCTCTGCACCTCCCCTATTCACACTCTGTGTGTGTGTCTCTCTCTCAAAAATAAATAAACATTTTTTAAAAATTAAAAAGCCTTACTGATAACTTAGTCAATTAACACATATTTTATGTGTTTTACATATTCTATACTGCCTTCTTATAATAAAGTAAGCTAGAGAAAATAAAGTGTTAGTAAAAATCATAAGGATAAGAAAATACATTTGTAATCCTATACCATTATTTATTGGAAAAAATCCATATATAAGTGGACCCATGCAGTTCAAACCCTTGTTCAAGGGACAACTGTACCTCAAAGGTGCACTCAAGGGGGATTTGTCTGCCCTCTTTAGGAACAAACTACTCTGAGAGAGGCAGTGTCTCTAAGACCAAGAGTCCAAATGCCAGAGCAATAAGAGAGAGAAAATGAGAAAGTAGAGTCAGTACAGGAGTTAAGTTTCTTCTTAACCATTTAGGATCTGCTGAGGTTTGATGATACATCTTTCTTTTTAAAATATTTGAGATATAATTGACTTATTATGCTAGCTTCAGGTGTACAACAGAATGATTTGATATTTGTATATATTGGTAAACAATCACCACAGTCTAGAAAACATCCATCACCACACATAGTTACTTCCTTTTTCTTGTGATAAGAATTTTTAAGATCCACTCCCTCAGCAACTTTCAAACACACAGTATAGTTTTATTGACAAATACAGTCACCATGCTGGACGTGACATTCCCAGTGATGATACAATTTGCCAAAGAAATGAGAAATGTCTCCTGGTGTGGCCAGTGGCTGCAAGAACACACATCTCCTGAATCTCAGGCACTGTGCTGGTCACTGGGTCACAAAGGATGTCGACATTTCTATATACACACAGAGAAAAAAATACATATATAATATGCACATATATAATGTGTCAATGCATATAAAAATGGTATATAGATACCTCTCCCCAGGGTGCAGTAGGTTTGGAAGAAGGGAAGAAAATGCAGGACAGAATGAACTTTTCATTCTATAAACCGGTATAGGCTAAAATTTTTCTTGTGTAAGGGTTGTGAAAATACATAGAAAATTTACCACCTTAGCTATTTTAAATTTACAATTCAGTGGCAGTAAGTACACTCATACTGTTGTGCAATCATCATCCCCATCCATATTCAGAACTTTTCCTTCTTCCCAAACTGAAACTATACTCATTAAAGAATGACTCCCCATTTCCCCCTCCCCTCAGTCCCTGGCAACCACCAGTCTCTGTGGCTCTAACTACTTCCGGTGCCTCATAAAGAGGAATCATACCCTATTTGTCTTTTGTGCCAGCCTTATTTCACTTAGCATAATGCCTGCTTGTTGAGGTTTTTCAACAGTAAAATTAAGCTTTTGTTACCTGGCATGACAAGTATTGACCACTAGAGGGCACTAGAGATTGCTAAATGTTTCCCAGGTTTAATTGGAGGTGGGCGCGGGTGCCCAGAGTGTGAAGGAAGCTCTTTACCCTCTCTCATTGAAGTTGAAGGGCCCTTTGCATGTTCTGGGAGGGGAAACTAAATCTGAACTTCCAGCAAGATTTGGGCTTGCCCTGCAACCTGCTGTCTTTCTCCACTCCCTTGCACAGAGTGGATATATGGGGAGATGGGACTCACCTATCCCACGGCGCCCACAAATGAATGCACTTGTGATGTTCTGCGCGGCGCTGCTCCAGTACAGAAAGTTACCCGTGAGCCCCGCCTTCGTTCTTGCCTTCTGTGTCCGTATTCAAGGAGATACCCTGAGAAATTTGCGGAGCAGTGTGGGGGGGCAGGGGTGGAGAGGGTGTTTGTGGTTGCTGATTGAAAGTGGAGAGAATTCTCGCAGTTGGGGGAGGGAAGACTAGAGTTTGGAAATGTCAAAAATTTAGCCTAAAATGCATGTCTGGGGATAACTTATTTATAATTCCCGACCCTAAACCCCAAACCCTATCTGACACAGGAACATAAAGTGTTACCTGGTTTAATGGGTGCAGGATCCAGCCACAGGGTGAGTCAAGGTGCTTTGTACTGTCTGGAAATTTACGTAGAGTTTTTAGCTGGCTTAGGAAATCATAGCCCTGGGTGGGTGAGGGGCGCCTGGGCGGCACAGTGGATCAAGCCCCTGACTCTTGGTTTCAGCTGAGGTCGTGAGCTCACAGTTTGTGAGACCCAACCCCTTATTCAGCTCTGCACTAACAGCGGAGCCTGCTTGGGATTCTCTCTAACCCTCTCTCTGCCCTTCCCCTGCTTGCAGCCTCTCTCTTTCTTTCTCAAAATAAACTTTTAAAAACAGAAAAAAGAAAAGAAAGGAGGGAGGAAGGGAGGGAGGGAGGAAGAAGGAAGGAAGGAAGGAAGGAAGGAAGGAAGGAAGGAAGGAAGGAAGGAAGGAAGGAAGGAAGGAAGGAAGGAAGAGACCATGGCATGATGGCCACATAGCTGGCAGTGTCTGAGTGACCCACACCACACCCCAGGCTGGGGTAGTTCTGGAGCTGTGAGTTCCTATCAGACAAACACCTGACCCGTCCATCACATCTTCTAGAGAACTGGGCCCAAAAATTTACCTCTCAACTATATATTATATATTGCATTATATGTATTATTTATAGAATTATATATGTTACCAAAAATGACTTTTTAATTTCCTTTTATTGTTCCTTTAAATTACAGAAAGAACATTATTTTATATTTTTTAGTGATGTGTGTAAGTAAGTTATACTGTCTATGAGTTTCATTTCAGGACAGTAAAGGATGCTTTTTAAAATAGTTTTTAGATCTCCAACCTAAGGAGCTATTTTAAAAAGTGACATCAGTGCCCCAGTCTCACCCCAGACCAGAAGAATCAGGGTTTCTTCAGATGCGGCCAGGTATCAGTAACTTATGAAAGCTTCCAAGAACTGCAGAAACCAGGATCCTACCCCAGACCGGGTGAATCTGAATCTCAGGGGGTGGGGTCTAGGTGGGGTTTTTCTTATAAACAATTTCCTGGTAATATATGTAAGGCATTGTTTAAAGAAGAAGCAAAATCATTGTCATTTTTTCAGATATGATTGTATACATGGAAAACTGGAAGAATCTATAAGAGATTAGAAGTAATAAAAGAGTGTCACAAGGTTGATCATTGTAAAATCAATATACAAAAATCAGTTGCATTTCTCTATTCCAGCAACAGAATATAAAATTAAAAGAAAAACTACTATTTACATCTGCATCAAATATTTATTTATTTATTTTATTTATTTGTCAAATACCTAAAAATAAGTCTAACAAGAGATTTCAAGACTTCTATGCAGAAAACTATAAATTTTGTTGAGACAAATTAAGGAAGACCTAAATAAATACCATCCTATTCATGAATTGATATCACCAAAATACCAATTACATCCTAAAGTACTGTATATTCACTGTAGTTCCAATTAACCCAACAAGCAGCTTCTAAAATGTATACAGAAATGAAAAGGACCCACAACAGTCTAGATCTTCCTGAAGAAGAGGAGGGTAGACTTGCTCTACCCAATATCAATACCTAAAATAATACTATATTTGTTAAAGCAGCATAATATTAGTTAAAGGATAAATAAATAGGTTAGAAATAGAATATTCGGGGCGCCTGGGTGGCTCAGTCGGTTAAGCCTCTGACTTCGGCTCAGGTCAGATCTCACGTTGTGGGTTCGAGCCCCGCGTCAGGCTCTGTGCTGACAGCCAGCTCAGAGCCTGGAGCCTGCTTCCGGTTCTGTGTCTCCTTCTCTCTCTGCCCCTCCCCCTCTCATGCTCTGTCTCTCTCTGTATCAAAAATAAATAAAACATTAAAAAAAATTTTAAAGAAATAGAATATTCTTTTTTAAATTTTTTTAATGTTTGTTTATTTTTGAGAGACAGAGAGAGACAGAGCATGAGTAGGGGAGAAGCAGAGAGAGAAGGAGACACAGAATTGAAACAGGCCTCAGGCACCAAGCTGTCAGCACAGAGCCCAATGCAGAGCTTGAACCCATGAACTGTGAGATCATGACCTGAGCCAAAGTCAGACTCTTAACCACTGAGCCACCCAGGCACCCCTAGAATATTTTTTTAAAGACCCAGATAGATAGGGATACTTGATTTTTAACAAAAGTAAGTTGAAAGGCAATGGGAGAAGGAAAAGACTTTAAGATATATGTGGCTGGAACAATTGAGCACCCAAGAGGAAAATATGAAATTAGAGCCCTGCCTCACACCACCCACAAACTCAGTTCTAGGGGAGTTCTTAATGAAAAGCAAAATTAAAGACAAAAAATTATAATAATACAATGTATTTAGGAGGTATCATAGGAGACTGTCTCCTTTACCTTGGGATGGAGAAAGATTTCTTATGCAAGACACAAAAATATACTAGTCATAAAGGGAAAAAACTGATAAATGTGAATACATTAAAAAATGAGAATTCTATTCATCAAAAACCATCATTAAAAGACTGAAAAAACAAGTTACACAGTGGAAGAAAATATTTCAGGCACATAAAACTGAGAGTTCAAACTATCTGTCAAGAAGACAGATAATCTTATAGAAAAAAATGGACCAAAAACACATCTTGCATCTCCATGTCACAAAAGGGAATCCTAATAGCCAATATACACTTGAAAAATGTCCAACTCTATCAGTAATCAAGAAAATGCAATTTAATGTAATGTTTATGTTAGCCAAAAACTGAAACAATCCAAATGTCCATGAACTGTGGAATGAATAAATAAATTGAAGTATAATCATGTAATAGAATACAATACAAACAATAAAAATAAATGAACTATAGCTACCACATGATAACATGGGTGAATCTCAAAAATATAATGTTGAGTAACAAAAATATACAGATGTAAAATAATACACAGTGCATGGTTCTATTTATAGACCATTCAAAAATAGCAAAAGAAAACTATATGTTAGGGATTCCACATAGTTGACAAAACAATGAATAAAAGTAAAAAAACAGTTACAACATGGGCCAGGAGAGTGGTTACCTAGGGAATGGCTATCAGAAGGTGAATGCAGGGATCTTCTGGAGGTGGCAATGTTCTAACACATTACCTAGTGATGACTAAGAGGAGCTTCCCTTTCTGCAAGTGTATTGCATTTCACAATAAACAGTTTCCAAAAATAGAAAATGAAGTTATGAATATTGCAATGCCTGTCACCGGGCATGATGTACAAGAGTATCGTTCGGGTACATACTGTGAGTGGAATGGCAGGATCATAGGAAATGCAGAGTTCATATTTCCAAGATGCACCCAACTATTGTGCAGAGTGGTTGCGCTGATTTACAGCCCCGCCAGCAGTGTTGAGTTGTCCTCAGCAAATCACCAACATCTTCACCAATGCTTTCTATCAGATTCTTTCATGTTTGCACTCCAGGGAACAAGGGAACATAGACTAGTACCTCATGATCACCTAACTTTGCACTTCACTGATTACAAATGATCTGGAGAATCTTATATTTCTTCACCACTTATTTATTCAATCTTTTCACATGTGGATAGGACTATTTTTCTGTTGTATAAGAAGATTTTTTCTATACTGAAGTTAGACATCCTATAATTTCTTTGAAAAAATGTTCAAGTTTTAGAGTTCTTATTTTTATCTCATCCATCTAGAACTAAGTTCAAGTAGGCTGTGAGGGATTAATTTCATTATTTCCCATATGGTTAAATGGTTGGCCCAACACCATTTACTAAATGGTCCAAGTTTCCAATATCAGTGGGTTTGTTTCTCAACTCTCTCTTCTGTACCGCTGGTCTACTTGCCTGTTCTTGTGCCAATACCACACTAATTAACTACCATAGTTTTGTGATAGTTCTTGCTATCTGGTAGGTGAGGTCCCCCAATATTATTTTTTAGGAAAATCTTGACCATTTCTAGCTTCTTTTTTTTTAATTTTTAATGTTTTTTAATGTTTTATTTATTTTTGAGAGAGAGAGAGAGAGAGAGACAGCTGGAGCAGGGGAGGGTTAGAGAGAGAGAGAGGGAGACACAGAATCTGAACACAGCCTCCAGGTTCTGAGCTATCTGTCAGCACAGAACCTGATGTGGGGCTCGAACCCACGAGATCATGACCTGAGCCAAAGCTGGACACTCAACTGACTGAGCCACCCAAGCACCCCAATGTTTATTTATTTTTGATAGAGGAAGAGAGACAAAGCACCAGTGGGGAAGGGGCATAGAGAGAGGGAGACATAGAATCTGATACAAGCTCCAGGCTCTATGCTGACAGCAGAAAACCCAACATGGGGCTCAAATTCATGAACTGTGAGATCGTGACCTGAGCCAAAGCAGGCTGGTTAACCAACTGAGTCACCCAAGTGCCCCTCTACCTTCTTAATGTAAGGTTTTTGTGACTCCTGGACAGCCCTTCTCAAGATGCTTCTGGATCTTTCTAGAAGTGGGACCTGTGTCTTCTAGACAAACAAATAGCTAACTGGAAGCCCTCTTCTAGGTGCTTTACTTGTGTCAGTTGACTTGATCCTCACAATAGCCTTGTGAGTCAATAGTGCACCAAGGATGGGGCAGTGGGGATGAAGGTCAAAAGCAATACTAACACTGATGAAAATTCTGCTTTTTATTGTAACCATGGCCCAACAAATCTAAACAGCATCAGAAAGAAAATACTCCTGAAAACAAAAAGTCTTGTGTTGATGTCCTCAACAATGACTGTGATCACTGATGAGTTTCAATTGCCTATGTGTGTAAGCTCCAAATTGGCACGTTTTTATGATTTATCCTTAATTAAACATTGTGCTCTACATGGAAGTTGGTTCTGAGAATTCCGTCATACAGTAGGCCCCTGACCCGTATGGACTCAGCTCCAGACTGTTTTGTACACAAGGGTTCCCAGGGTCAGAGTTGTATGAACTCATTTTGCTTCAGGTGTATCCATGTCTCCAACCTTGGGGCACTGTATATGCACATATTAACAGTAGATTCTGAATAAACCATAATAGTGCAGTGGCTATAAAGGTGAAAAGGCTATGCAACCACTTACAGTTTTTATTTGTGTTTAAAATTTAAAACGAGGGGCGCCTGGATGGCTCAGTTGGTTAAGTGTCCAACTTTGGCCCCGGTCAGATCTCACGTTCGTGGGTTCAAGCCCTGCGTCAAGCTCTGTGCTGACAGCCAGCTCAGAGCCTGGAGCCTGCTTCCGGTTCTGTGTCTCCTTCTCTCTCTGCTCCTCCCCCTCTCATGCTCTGTCTCTCTCTGTATCAAAAATAAATAAAACATTTTAAAAAATTTTTAATAAAATTTAAAATTAAACAGAAAGCAAATTGTGAAGTGACTTATTTTACTGTAGAAAGCTGAGTCCGCATCTAAGAAACTGCACCACAACAAAATCTTGGTTTGTGAGCATAATTCGTTCCGGTAACATGCTTGTAATCCAAAGCATTTGTATATCAAAGCGAATTTCAAAAACCATTGGTTCAGTTGTGATCCTGTGATGTTCGGCATCACATACTACTCGTATTACAAGACATCACTTATTTATCAAGTTAAAATTTATTAGAAGTGATTGCTCATCTTGTGAAACACTCGCAAAACAAGTTACAATCCAAAGTTTTACTGTAATTGTGCTTGAATAGTATCTTTCAAGTTGAAATTTATTCTTACTATTTAAATGTTCATTCTAGAACTGAAGAGGAAAAAATCAAGAAAATAGGATTAGTTCTGATTATTACCTGGTGGTTACTGAAAGCAAGTTTGTCCTATAGAAAACAGGGGTCACAGAGGCTACAGCAGATACATCCAAAGCAGACGCATGCCCTAAGGTAAGCATCCCTCTATCCAAGAGTACTCAGCAGTGAGGATAGGGTAAGACGAAGGGACCCCAGTCCAGCCAGACCCACGTCATCTTACATGGACATTCCACTGGCCCTAGTGCTTCCAGCTGTCCAGACCAGAGAGCCAAACATCTTGGTCCTGGGTTCCCCTGCCACACTGAGGACATAGTCCATCCCAGGCCAGGGGCATGGGCAGTTCTCTCCTACCAGGACAGTTTTGCTTCAGTGAACTCAGGGGAAAATGACTTATATAAACACTGACCACAGCTAAAATGCCTCAGTGTGAGAACAGGGGGTCAGAGTCCAACAGGATGTGTGGTGAGATGCAATCAGCTGGAAACCTATAGCAGAGCCCGAGTCTCTGCTATTTCTCGTTCTCAGCCCCTGGTGAGACCCCATTAGCTCCTGAGGGACCCTTCTTTCACTCACAGTGTTATCCCTTATCTGTAGTGATCAAGGTCATAGTCTTCCCATACCCTCTGGGCACTCACCTCCACACAGCAAACATGTGCAGCTCTCTACCCCTAGGGCCATCTGTCTGGTCATGGGACCTCTGTCTCCCTGACCACAAGACAAGCTAGAAGGCCAGAGAGCCATGCCCAGTCCTCATGCAGAATGATGGAGAGTTAATGGTTAGATGCCCAGTTCCCATTGCTTCTCAGGAGAAATGACACTGAACTGCTTCTTCCATACTGCCCCCCAGAACTTCCCAGCCAAGCTGCTCCATCAGGCACCCTGTGCTGGCTGCCTTCCCTCCTGCCTCACTTCCTCACCCTTGCCTAGCTCCACCTCCTAGTCAAGCCTCAGTGATTGCTTCTCTTTCTAATGGTCTGCTTCTGTGGATTTCCACACCAAAGTTATATTCTACATATCTTTGTTCGCTCAGTGACTAGTGCCTAATACATAGTAGTTTCTCAACAAACTTTACACCAGACCAAGAAGCAACTATTTGAGACTATTCTCATCTAATCTTCATCTGTGGCTCTGTGTTGCTAAAACAAATACTGAATAGACACACTCCCTCTGGCTGAATTTCTCATTGAACTTACAACTGAAGAAATGCTGACCTAATTTGGGGGGCGGGTGGTGTGTAGAGATGCCCAGTTACTTCTTCACCCTCCTAATCTTTGCTTCAGGAAGTAGAAAGTCCAGAGGGTAGACATCTTTATGAACCTGAGCTATGAGATGGAAAAAATGATTTATCTCTGTTTGATTCTACACTGTTCCTGGGAATATTAGCCCTTCAGAGCATTTGTGGACCTTATTTGAATGGACATTGTATTTGGGTATTTGAGAGAACGTTACCTTACAGCCAGTTCCTTTTTACTGCAGACTTTTCCAGAGCCTTTGATGTGCCGCAGTGCAGAGGTTCACTTCCAGGAGGACCACTACATGAAGCACTTTCATGAAGGAATCACCAACTCCTTCCACTGCTTTTTAAAATTCAAAATACCTCATTCACTGTGCAGACTGGTGTGTCATGGAAGGCAGGCTGGGAAAGTTGCTCTGCATCTTCAGGCTGCACAGTTTCCTCTTCACTACCCAGGTCGCCCCCACCCCTCCCACCCCACCGCCCAGCTTCCCAACCTTGTATGTTGGTCTGTGAGCATCTCCAAGGTGCAATGGTTGCTCACTCCAAGAGGTCTCTTGGCCTTTCCTTCTTTCTTTTTTTTCCCCAAGGGAAAGACCCAGGAAAGCCTTCCCAAACCTGTAGTCTAGGCTCCCCCAGTCCCTGCTTCGTTTCCTCACCTTCGGTCTGTGCTGAAAACCTAATCCTTCCTGCCACAATCTGTCACATGCCTGTTTCTGGGGCTGAATTTTTGTCTAAGTCAAATCTAAAACCCCTACTGCACACAAGTAACTCATCCATATTCTTTCTTTCCTGCACCAGCCAGCTCACAAACATTATTTCCTCCTGTTTTCCACATGAAATCCCTCCTCCATATATATATTTTTACAATTGCCTGCAAAGTTTGGTCCTTCAGAAGCAATAGACATTTCTGCAATTCTACACTAAACCACCATGTTACTGTTTGATTTTGGTTTTTTAGTGATTGTCTCCACCCCATTCATGAGCCCCTTTGTGGCCATGATCAACTCCCTGTTTGGGGTTTAAAGGTGGTAAGTCTGAGATCTTTCCCATTGTACAAATAAGGAAACTAAGCCTTAGAGAGATCTATGCTTCTCCAAGATATAAGAGTACTGGCTTTTCGATTGTTAGTCTTCTGAATCCAAACCCAGTGTTCCTGTCACTATGCCAGGAATACTCAGTGGAACACGAGATCACTACAGAGAACTGTAGGTTTTATCCATATTTTAATATGTATTAGCAAAGTAATAAGACTGCCACACTCAATATACAATTTCTGGGATACTCTTGTTTAGAATAATAGTTGTCCAAGTGTGGCCCCCACGCTGGCAGCATTGACACCACTTGGGAAAATGATAGAAATGCAAATTCAGAATGGATACTCAAGTTCAGGAACTACTGGCTATAGCAAAGTAAGTAAAAAATTGAATGAAGTCTATTAATGAAAATCACAAAGTATATGTAAGTGATTTGTGAATATAGAAAAAATTTCATAAGTTGTACAGGAGTGATTGAATTTGAAGCCTCCAGGAGTTCAAAGGTAGAAAGGTCTATTCCACTCCAAGGAGAATAACTACACCCCGAAACATTGCAGAAGTCCCCTGATGCTGGCAAGGAAGCCTTCCTCGCTTTTGTTTGTTTGTTTGTTTGTTTGTTTGTTTGGCTTAAAGACAGAGTTTAAAATGTTTGACTCTGGCTACTTAGCCTTCACTTTTGGATAATTATAATATAAAAGGGTCCTCTCTTGTAAGATGATTCATCCATATGACTTGGGACTTTCCCCTCATAATGGATAAAGGAAAAGGCTTAGGGCCTCAAGGATGTGAACATTTCCCAGTGAAGAACAGCCGCTGCCCATTATATAAACCCTACTCGCCTTGAGCATGTGAGACCCAAGCTTCTCGGTGATCACGTGGGGAGGGCGGGCCTGAAAAGGCCTTCACAATCACAGAGCATCCATACGACCTTGAACACAGACTCTTAAGGACGACCAGGGACACACGTGGTTTTCTTGATAATGAGAGAGTGAATTTCAGACGAGGCCCTCAGAATGCTTCAACCCAGCCCTGCCAAGGGCCCTGGGTCCTGGTGAAGTCTGATGCATCTGCTTACCATAGCCTTGACCCACATCCATGAAAATCATGTGCTACTGTTGGACCCACCTTCCTGTTGAATAGGTGAGTGGAGTGCTTTGTTTCAACTCCCTTATTTAAGGGTCCCTATGTTTTTAACCATGTCTGTGTGGGATTCGCTGTCATTCACAGGATAGCAGACTTACATTTAACAAACGATTATAGCAGGCAAAATGCAAATGCAAAATGTTACTTGTGAGCAGAAAAGCTCTAAAGAAACTTTGGTCATTGCCGAGGTGATGTAAAATCCAAAGATGCCATATTCGGAGGGGACCCTTTAGCAGCAAAGACACAGCACTTGTCTTACACTGTGCTTACATTTGCAATGTGCTTACACTTACATTTTGGATATTGCATAAGTGGCATAAAAATAATGAGATGCATGGCTTCTTGTTTCTTCACAGCCTGTATCTTTTTGTTGATTTTATTTTATGTTTTTTTAAATCCTGGTAAAATACATATACCATAAAATCTGCCATCTTAACCATTTTTCAATATACAGTTCAATAGTATTAAGTTTACTCACATTATTGTGCTGCCGTCACCACTACCCATCTCCACAACTCTTCTCATCTTGCACAGCTGAAGCCCTGTACCCATTAAACACCAACTTCCCATTCCCTCTCTCCTGGGCTTGGCTCCTGGTGACCAGCGTTCTACTGTCTGCCTCTGGGGACGTGAGTCTGTTTCTGAGTGTGACAGTTACATGACTCATTGCTGGGCAAGTCCTAACAGGAATGAAAAGGTCTCATCCACTCAGCAGGTGAGTGATGGATTCCAGCATCTCTGGGATTCTCTGAGTGGCCGTAAAGTAGAGTTCATGAAATGGGGCCATGGTGGGGTTTCCTGTCTCCAGCTTGTGTTCCTCATTTGTTTAGTGGACATGTGGTGTAATGGCAGGAACATTAGACTTTGTTTCAGAAGACTTGGGATTGAAAATCCACTATTAAGTTAACTTGAAGAAGCTATGTAATGTCCCTAAGTCTCTTAAACTGGGTCCCGTTTTAAAAATTTAAAAATGCCATGTAAAAATCTCAATTTCTAAATTCTTTTCAAAAATTCCAAACAGTGGCATCCAACACTTCAAATTTTTTAATGGGGAAAAGATTTGAACAGACACTTACCAAACAAGATATGAAAATAGCCAAGAAGCATCCCCCCAAAAGATGATCTGCATCATTAGTAATTGAAGAAATTCAATAAACCATGATGACATACACATAAAATGATAAAGTCAATAAAACTGACAACACCAAGTGCTGATGAGGGCACAGGACAACTGGAATTTCATATATAAACTGTTCAGCAGTTTCTTACCTGGTTACACATTCACTATCAATATGACCCAGTTTTCCTCTCCTGGGCACTTACCAGAGAGAAATATTTGCTCAAAAACCTATACTCACAAGGGTGCCTGAGTGGCTCAGTCAGTTGGAGCATCTGACTATTAATTTGGGCTCAGGTCAAGATCCCAAGGTCGTAGGATCAAACCTTATGTTGGGCTCAGAGCTGAGCATGAAGCCTGCTTAAGATTTTCTCTCTCTCCCTCTTTCTCTCTCTCTCTCTCTCTCTCTCTCTCTCTCTCTCTCTCTCTCTCTCTCTCCCTCTACTTCTCCCCTACCTCGTCCTCTCTTTTTCTCTCTTAAAAAAAATTATACAAACATATTCTCAGTGGTTTTATTCCGAATCACCTGGAAACAACCAGAACATTCTTCCACCGCTGAATAGAGACAAACTCCATTCCATGGAAAACTGCTCAGCAATAACAAGGACAAACTAGTGATACACCCCATGATGTGTCACATCTCAAATGCCTCATGCTAAAGAAAGGAAGCTAGGCAAAAAAGACCACATAGCATATGGTTCTCATTATATGACATTCTGAAAAGGGCTGAACTCATGATGATAGTTGCCAGGGGCTGGAATGGAAGGGGTTCATTTGAAATGGTCCTGAGGGGATTTTTAGGGGGTGATGTAGTTGCTCTGTATCTTGATTTTGGTGATAGTTACATGACTACTGTATGCATTAGTCAAAGATTTGAACTGTACACCTAAAAAAGAAAAATGATAAATTATACCTCAGTATACTTAACCCACCTCAAAATAATATGAATATATAGATGCAAATGTAAATATAAATAATATAAATAAATATAGATATCTAGATATGAATATAAATGTAAATCTAATTGTCATCCCTGGGTGTACCTTCTGCATGGCCATGGTTGGCCAAATAGGGTGAAGCTGGGCATTTGGGCATGGAGCTCACCTTCTTAGTTTGGGTCTCCCCAAATGCAGTTCCAGAGATGGGACTTGGGTGCAGACAATTTATTTGGTAGGGAATTCCAGAAAGCAGGATCAAGGGGGATGAAACAAGGCAGGAAGAAAGTCAGGAAGGTTAGTGACCTGGTCCAACCAGATATGGAGGTGGCCTCTAGGCATGCCCCTTTTGTAGAACCAGCCTTCAAATTGTCCACTCATGGGAACAACGCCTGTAGCCATGCTGGGTGAAGTAACACTCTCAAGGCTTGGAGAAAGCTCTGGTACCGAAAAGGGAGGCATCGCCACAGGCCCAGCAGGAGCCCACCTGAGCAGAACAGGTGTGGCCAAAATTTGTGGTCCGTGTAGTGTGACACAGGCACTGGGGCATGCGCTCCTCCCCTTCCTCCCAGAAGTGCTCGCCTGTGGCCGGTGCCCCTTGTGCCCAGAGGTGGGAGAGGGAGATGGACCATGGAGTGAGGAATGGCTAAGCAGTACCGTCAGGTACAGACAGCTGGCAGGAAACTGAACATTCAGGGATGGCAGGCAGAAAGTTATGTGGAACACCAGTGCAGGCCCGCTCTTAAGAATGAACCTCAGAAAAGCAGGATTTCCTCAAGACTCTGAAATGAAGGGGTACCTGCGTGGCTCAGTTAGTTAAGCTTCCGACTGTGGCTCAGGTCATGATCTCATGGTTCATGAGTTCGAACCCCACGTCGGGCTCTGTGCTGACAGCTCAGAGCCTGGAGCCTGCTTCAGATTCTGTGTGTGTGTCTCTCTCTGTCCCTCTCCTGCTCAAACTCTGTGTCTCTCTCTCAAAAGTAAATAAACATTTTTTTAATTTTAAAATGGTTCTGAAACGAAGTTACCACCACCCAATGGAATGAGGACCCAGAATACTAAATAAATCTAGTTATAAGAAAAGACTTGCTATCGCTTGCACATTTACGTTGGCATTCAGATCCTACCTGCTGTAAGTCTGACGTGTTTGCAAGAAAAACAGCTGGCCCATGGTCCACACTGTCTTCCTTCAGCTAGGCAGTCAGAAGCTCGTGAAGAAAGTACATCAGGTGGTTATGCTGTGTACCCAGCTAGGTAACTTCAGTGCAGTCCAACAACTTAGTCCAACAACTCCAAACAGCATTTCCACGTCTTTCCAGCCTGAGAAGCACTGGTGGAGGCAGATACAAAGATGAGAGCAAGTGTGCACACCATCTAGGAGGGAGCATGGCAAGATACAAGGCAGAGTTGTAATCATAATGTCTGATGAGATGGGGCTTGGCCATGGGAGAAGAAGGAGATCACATTTTATTTGGGGGAAGGGTTTCTGCCCTGAATTAGGCTGCCACTTGAGAAAGGGCTTGGAAGGATGGGGAAGATTCTCAGGTCAAGGCTGCAGGTCACAGGATGAACAAAGTACTGGCAGAACGGAGAGCTGAACATGGTTCTGGGGTCCGATGCAGGAGGGCAGTGGAGGAGAAAGTCTGGAAGGGAGATGGGCCAGGCCCCAGAGTCTTACTGTTGGAGTGAGGAGCCCCACTGAGTTCTGCTTTGAATGACATCAGGGAAACCGGGAAGGGCTCTAGGAGGGGATATGTACCAGCAAGACTAGGCTTTCAGTAATGCATTTTCCATGACATGTGAGAGACAATTTCCTGCTTTGGCTTCTCTCTTTCCTTCACTCTCCCCCAATGCAATCTGCTTCTCTATTTTTCTCTTCTGTTGTTACCTTCTCTCTCCTTTCCATCCCAGTGCCCCCTTCCTGGCCTCCCGGTGGCCTGCAGATCTGCTCAGACTTCAACTCACCCTCACACTCAAGCCTGATGCCTGTGCAAACCCTGGAGGAGTCATTTTCGTAGAGAGAAAAGAGAGTTAGGGGATCCCTTGATTCCCACTATATTTAATGAGTCAAGAGTAAGAAAGAAAGACCAACAAAGGAAAAAGAAAAGGAATATGGAGTAAGAAAATAGGGATAAGGCAAACAAAACTTCTGTAAACTGGGAATGGCTTTTTCTTGAGTTGAAAATATGCAGTTTTGTGTAAATATGTGTATGTATAGGTCAAAGCAAAGGTGTTGGTTCTTTTAGGCAGGTAGAAAACTTTCTGTGGCCCCATGCAGTGTGCCTGATGCCAAAAGCCAGCTTTGGTCTCCAAGGGCCAAGGTGAGTGAACCAGAGGAGAGGAGGGTTTTCACATTTCATTTTCATTCTGAAACAACAGTCATCTCCAATGAGGGGCAGAAACTAATATGATCAAGGCTCCCAAAAACTCAAGCATCCTCTCCTTTCACACTGTGTCTCTTGACTTCACCCTTGTGATGGTGAGGACAGCCAGACATTCCACACTGTGATCTTAGCAACAGGCTCGTTACTCTGAAAAATGCCAGCTCAAGTTCACAAATCACTTCTGTGTCCTGAAAGGTTCCATTCTGAAGGCTCTTCCTCTAGGAGCTGCAGACTGAGGGAGACAGAGAAGGCCCACCACCTCCCCTCCAAGTGCATTGTCCGGCCACCAGGATGCCCACCCTGGTGGGCCAGCAAGTCCCCAGACTCAAGAGTGAGCAGGGACCTGGGTCTGCTTGTGCACTGGACCAATGCCAGAGCTTCTGAGCCCGTTCTTTGAAGTCAAAGATGCCTGACAGTACCACCAATCACGCACACTGCTGAGATCCCTGCATCTGCTTCCTGTGAAAATTATTAGGATTTTGCCTCAAAAATCACAACAGCATTTGTCCTAATAGAAGAGGCAGGACAATACGGCGCTTCCATTTTATTTTATTCTATGTTTCTTGCATTTCAGAAACAGAGAAAGCAGGGAGAGAAGAAGCTATTGTTGATGCAGCTTAAACTTTAAAGATCACACTATTCAAGAAACAGTCTTATTGGGGAAAAAAATAAATAAGGGTAAAACCCTGCCAGATGAACTTAATGCAAGTGGGATGCTTTTACGGAATCGGCGATGTTTTCATTGTTTGGCCTGAATTGCCCATATTTTTGTATTCATTGCAGACAATGAGTTCTTGTGACATTCTGGCATACATTATAGTGGGGGGGATAAATCCAACCTGCTTTATTTGTTCCATTTTCTGCTTTTAGACATAATGGAAATGTTAACATGCTTAACATCCATGGCCTCTCTTACAGCTTCGCTTCACTTTTCATAGTTATCATGAGTCGTGGTGAGGGTAGACCGTACCTCCACACAAGAGGTGCACACTAATGGAGCTTGGAAGCTGGCCTGTTCTATATTCTCCACTGCGCTAACTCTCTCCCTTCATTCTCTTAAAGACTTTCATGGCATATAGTCTCCATTATGATTAAAATTATCTCAACTGTCCTTCAGAAAAGAATGTAAGGCTTTTGACTAAGTGAACCAGTTCAAGGAAAGCCTCCCAGGAGTCCAGGACATGAGAATAACATTGTTGAACCCCTTTTATATGCATTCAATTCCACCGGCGTTTAGAGCTGGCTCACTCCCCTCACTGGATGGGTTTCCCTTACATTAATTGATAACACTATAAGTGCTTAATTTAAAGTTCACACTTAAGGTGAGAGCCAGATAAATTATTTCTGCTTCATTAGAGGAGGAGGTGGAGGTGGCAAAAATATTCTTATTTTTGTAAACCCTATTCAGGACTAGAATTTGCAATGGAATGGCCATTCCATTACAGTGGCTTGATTTTGCAAAGAGGTGGAGGTGAATTTAAAAAAATGGCTGAACTCTACATTTCTTTAAAAAAAGAAATTTCCACCTAGTAATAGATATTTCCCTTTATGGTTATCCTTCTCGTGTACTTTTGTTATTTGTGTAATGTAAGAAACCCCACCGCTACAAATAACCCTCCTAAAGGAAAGACAGAATCTATTACACAGAGAAACAGCACCAATTTGCCTTCTGATAAAGCTCGGAGGAAGTACAAGGACACTTCTGGGCCCACCAAGCCCTTCACAGGTGACTTGGGGAGGACTTCTGGTCTCCCTCAGGGGCCCAGCAGGCACAGATGTGGAGGACCACGATGAAGGTCCAAGCAGAGCCTGATGCTGCGGTGTTCGGACCATGAGCTTTCCCAGGTAGGTTTTGTTGTAGGCGAGGTGCCCAGCACAACACAGGCACTTCCATGAACTCAGAAGGCCTCACACAGCTCCAAAGAGGGCCTCAAGACTAAACAGGAATACTATTCAACTTTTGAAAAAGGAAGGCAGTTCTAACACAGGCTGCAACATGGATGAAGCCATTATTGAAGACATTATGCTGAGTGAAAAAAGTTAGTCTCAAAAGGACAAATACTGTTTGATAACACTTGTATGAGGTGGCTGGAGTAGTCAAACTTGTAGAGACAGAAGGTAGAATGGTGGTTGGCAGGGCCTGAGGCAAGGGAGGAATTGAGATGTATGGTTTCATGGGGACAGAGTTTCTATTCAGAACGATGAAAAGGTTCTGGAGATGGATGATGGTGGTTGCATGACCATGAGAACATGCTTACTGCCTAAAATGAATGGATAAGAGAGTAAATTTTATATGACACATATTTTACCACCATTAAAACATTTTTTAATGAAGAGTAAATGGCAGAGGTAGCCACTGGAAGGCATTTTCCGTAGAGTAACAAATCATGATGCCTTTGGTGTTTCTCCTCTTCTTCTTCAGCTGGGGTTAATTTCTCCACCACACAGCAACTTGGCTTGTGCCAAAATTCACTTATGGTTCCTGAGGCCTCCCGTCCCACTGACTGCTGCTCCAGAGTGCTGTTGCTCTAGCTCCTTGACCATCCTTCTCATTCCCCTCAGGCTAACAACACCCTGAGTTCACTCAGCTGGATGGGTCTAGAGAAGGTAGAGGCTTCCATTAAAGTTGGGGGGCAGCTGTAGGAGCAAATACTTTGGGCAATGAAACAGAAGTCTGACCAGGTCCTTTTTAAAAAAAATTTTTTACATTATTTATTTTTTTGAGACACAGAGTGAGACAGTGCATGAGTGGGGGAGGGACAGAGAGAAGAAGACATAGAATCTGAAGGAGGCTCCAGGCTCTGAGTAAGATGTCAGCACAGAGCCCCACGCGGGGCTCGAACCCCCAAATAGGGGGTTCATGACCAGGGCTGAAGTTGGACGCTCAACTTACTGAGCCACCCAGGTGCCCCTGACTAGGCCCTTTTATATATGAGCCCCTTCTGTGACTAAAGGGGTTGGTAGACCTTGCCAAACTACCAACAAGGCACAGTTCTGGCCATCGGGGTAGAAGTGGATGTTGGCTAGTGATTGCTAGGAAATGCTGCTTTCTGAGGCAAATATGCTTCCTGACCTTCTCATTTTCCTGATGTAAAATGATGGGAAGCAAGATATGGTCCTGCCATCTTGCCCCAGGAGGCAACAACATTCCATCCACAGCATGGAAAACCAGAGCAATCTGGGAAACTGATGGCTCTGTGAAGCCTGAGTTCCAGCCCCAACAGCCTCTCTGTGGAACATGGGATCACCGACAGGTGGCACCATCCCAGCCTACCAAGTCAAGTTTTAGTTTGATCTTCTCCTGTTGTTGACTATTTAGAATGTATCCAGTTTTGATATTATAACTATTGCTCACACATCTGTGAACATGAAGTATTGGGCACATCTCTCTTGTGATAAATTCCTAGAAATGGAAATTACTGAATGAAAAATATTGTTAAAATTTTAAGACAAATCCCAAGTTACCAATTTATATACACAGTAGTTTGTGAGAAGGCATATTCCAGTGATGCCCAGGGCTATGGCCAACATTTAATCCCATGTACATGAGGTACTGCACAGGAGATTAAAACATAGCAGTAAATGAGTACTTTGTACTTTTTAATAAAGCATAACAAAAACATCAATTCTTTATATATTTTTAAGTTTCTTTATTTATTTTGAGAGAGAGAGAGAGGGAGGGGCAGAGAGAGGGAGAATCCCAAGCAGCTTCCACACTGTCAGCACAGAGCATGAACCATGGGATCATGACCTGAGCCAAAATCAGCAGTTGGACGCTTAACTGACTGAGCCACCCAGGCACCTCAAACTCTTTATATTTTTTAAAAATCCACAGCATTGGGCCACCTGGGTGGTTCACATTCGTTAAGCATCTGACTGTTGATATCGGCTCAGCTTGTGATCTCACAGTTTGTGGATTCGAGCCCCATCTTGGGCTGTGCACCGACAGGTGGATCCTGCTTGGGATTCTCTCTCTCTCTCTCTCTCTCTGCCCCTCCTCCTCTCATTCACGCATGCATGTGTGCGTTCTCACTCTCACACTCTCTCAAAATAAACAAATAAATTTTTAAAAAGCCTCTTTAAAATTCCACAGCATTATTTATGAACAGCAACAGAAGAGATGGGTAACAATGTTACAATAAAACATTACATGGACATTTTGCCTCACTGGCTTTATTTAGATCTCTGGCACCAAGCATAGTGCCCAGCACATGGTAAGTGCTCAACAAATGTTTGTGCAATGAGTATTACTTACAAATTACATATATATGCATGAAAGTTACAACTCCCTACAGCTGTGTTAGAAGTTGAAAATGGTTTTCAAAGGAGGCACATCCACTTGCAGGTATCACATATCCAAGGATAAATAAGCAGCTGCAGGATGCATCACAATTTTCAAAGCAGTCTGCAACACGAAGGGTACTACCATCCTATTTTCCAGATGGGGAAATCAAGCCCTCAGAGCAATTAAGTGACTAGTGAAATAGATTTGAAACTAAAGTGTTCTTAAAATGACTTGTTCACTTAATCCAAGCCTCCCTGGTCTCCTGACCCACTGGGCAGCGGGTTTCCTCCACCTATTCCGTAAGTCAGCGAGATTAACCCCTCCCCCCTGGCTTCCATCCTGGCCTTTCCCACTGTCTGCTCCCACATGCCTCTGGCTCACCAAAGCCCCACAGCATCAGACACGCTCTTTTGAATTCCCTTTCCTTCTGCATCCTGAGTTCCTCCACCTTACTATTCCCAGAACTTAATTTGAGAATATTTGTTCAATTTGAGTATGTTTTTGACCTGCCAGGTATCTGTGAAACAAAATAACTCCTACTGATAGCTTCTTATCAAGAGTAATTTGAAACATCCATCATTGACTGCTGAATGTCAAAATAAAGGTTGAGAGAAATTCCTGTTTCCCTAAATATGTTTTCTTTTCACTCTTGTCAGCAACACTGCCAATCCTGAAATTACAGTGTGCCATGGAAGACCTCAGAAATTGAGGCTTCAGAAACTGCTACAATGAGAACATACAAATCAGCCCTGGTTCCTCAAGGCCCTGGGTGAAGTCACCTCTGGTAGGCAGCTCTGCGGGTTCCAGGGGCTCAGTGGGATCCACAACACAGTGAACATCCTGGGGAGGAGGCGTCTCTTCTTGCAATCCTGGTTAGAAATTTAGCTCTAAATTAGCTATTCTGTGCCTCTGTCAACATAGAGACTCCTCTGTGTGATGATGGTTAAGCAGAATAAGGAAGATAGAGACAATATACATTAATAACCCTTGCTGTTTAAACAACCCCATGATTTTCATCAGGTAGGAGTTAGAAGGTGTGTATGTGTGTGCTGTTTTTTTTTAGTTCATTCTCTCAGCAAATCAGCTACAAAGAATATTTGGATGCACGTCCAAACAGACACCCAGCAGAGATGGAGGATAGAGGTGTGAGCACAGACTTCCAAGCCCTAGGAAGGAACTTCCATCATGGTGATGTTACTCTCCACCATCTTGAAGAAAATTCAAGTGCTTCTGTGTTCCAGCAGAAGCTGCCTCATTGTCCATTCCCAGTGATCAGACCTGGAATAGTCTGGAATCCTCTTCAGACCATATAGGAAAGAAATCCAATTATTTCAGAAAATCAACAAATATATATTAAACACAAACCAAATGTAAGGCCATTGCTATGCCTGAGGGTATATAAAGATATGCAAAATGTCCTCTGCCTTTAACGAATTTAGCGTTGCAAAGGGAATTGTGAGGCGCAAGACTCGGATGGGATGGTAGACCTGGGCTGGCCCTTCAGAGGAGCCCCACGGCCCTCAGGATGGGACTCCTTTTCTGGCCTGTAACTGCCTGAGAGACAGTGGTGTGGAGAGGGTAGCCATTGGACAGCTGTGCATCCCTTTGCGAAGGTGATTAACTGCAGTCAACTTGCTGATTGTGAGCCACTCCAAAGGCCTTCTTCTCCCACCACTCTCATCAGACGTGGTTCTGGTTCTGGCCAGTGCGACATCTCTGAGGTGGGGCTCAAGGCCAGTTTTGCATTCCCAATAAATACACAACTCAGCTAGTACATATGTTTGCTCTGTGGCAAGTCTCCCTTCTACGGAACTGAAAAACAAATGTGAGGCCTGAAGAGGGGGAGCAGCAGTCATTCAGCAGCCACCAGGCACTACAGATGAATTCAGAATTCAAAAGAACTGAGCCATAGAAGAGACCTCTGCTGGGGCACCTGGGTGGCTCTGTCAGTTAAGCATCTGACATCGGTTCAGGTCATGATTTCACAGTTCATGAGTTCAAGCCCCACATCAAGCCCCACATCAGGGTCCACACTGATGGAACGGAGCCTGTTTGGGATTCTCACTCTCCCTCACTTTCTTCACCTCCTTTGCTCTTGCTCATGCTCTCTCTCTCTCTCTCTCTCAATAAATAAATAAATTAATAAATTAATAAATAAATAAAACTTTAAAGAAATAAAAAGAGAGAGAGAGAGACCTCTGCCAATCTCAACCAGCTTTTCAAGACTTCTATGACAAGGAGAAAGGGCCACTCATCCTTGAACCAGCTGTTAGCTATTATCTGCAGCACAGTTCACTGCTGACAGAGACACCAACACACTTCGGTTATGCAGCCAGTAGAGAAAAAGGGAGAAAGCCCCTGAAAAATCTCCCATTGTTTTACTCAGAAGGTGATTTCAACAACTGCACCTCTCTCTCTCTTCAGCCAAAGGCTAATGAAACTTTGGGTCAAAGGAAGAGGATTTACAAATGGGTGGTGACATGGCTTTGATTTCATGTCCTATATGTGGCCGTCAAGGCCCTGAGCTCAGTTTGGCAGCTACATGGTGACATGGCTGAACCAAAGCAAGCCCTCTGAATAACTCGGAGCTGCTTGCTAACCGAGCCACTCCAACCAACCTGAACAGGCTGCATCTGGCATTCCTAACACAGGAGCCCTTCCATCTCTGGATAGCACTCCATGTCCTCTTTCTCATGAGTCCATTCTCATAGAGAAGCAAGGCTCCCTGGGCTCCAAGCACAGAAGTAGGCCATGGGTGTGAATTGTGCTTTGTGACAATAGCTCTGAACAAGAGCATTACATTTTTTTACACTTAATCAAATTTTTTTAAATTGTGGTAAAACACACACACACACACACACACACACACACACACACACATACACACAATTTACCTGGTAAGCTTTTAAGTTTTTTTAAGTTTATTATTTTTTAAATATAATTTATTGTCAAGTTAGTTAACATACAGCGTATACAATGTGCTCTTTGCTTCAGAAGTAGATTCCTGTGATCCATCACTTATATAAAACACCCAGTGCTCATCCTAACAAGTTCCCTCCTCAGTGCCCATGACCCATTTTCCCTGCCCACCTGCCCCCCACTCCCTTCCACCCTCAGTTTTTTCTCTATATTTAAAAGTCTCTTATGGTTTGCCTTCCTCTCTGTTTGTAACTATATATTTTTTTCTTTCCCTTCCCCCATGGTCTTCTGTTAAGATTCTTAACTTCCACATAAGAGTGAAAACATTACGTATTGGTATTAGACAGAGAGAGAGAGAGAGAGAGAGAGAGAGAGAGAGAGAGAGAGAGAGAGAGAAAGGCAGAGAGAATCCCAAGCAGGCTCCACACTGTCAGCACAGAGGTTCGAAGAAGGACTCGAACTTATAAACCATGAAATCATGACCTGAGCCAGAATCAACAGTCAGACGCTTAACTGACTGAGACTGAAGCACCAGACGCACCCCCCCACCCAAGTAAGCCATTTTTAAGGGTGTGATTCAGGAAAGTTAAGTATATTCACACTGTTTTGCAAATGTCCAAATTTTTCATCTTGTAAAACTGCAACTATATACCCATTGAACAACTTTCAGTTCCACAGCACCCAAGCCCCTGGCAACAACCATTCTACTTTCTATTCCTAAGAATTTAACTACTTTAGATAACTTATATGAAGTGGAATCATGCAGTATTTGTCTTTCTTTGCCTGGCTTATTTCAGTTAGCATAATAGCCTCAAGGTTCATCCATGCTGGAGACTGTGTCAGGATTTCCTTCCATTTCAAGGCTGAATAATAGTTCACTGCATGTACATACTACATTTTCTCTAACTCTTCGTCCATTGGTGGACATCTGTATTGCTTCCTTGATCCATTTTTATTTCTCTTATCTTTCAAACTATCAACCCCTTCTGAAAAGATCATTCAGAGGTCCTTCCCTTGGATACACATTATTGGTTTCCATCTATTATTTCGACTTGAGCATAATCATTAAAAAGTAAAAAAGCCTACACATTGAATGTGTTCAACATTATGTTTTAGTCATAAAGGTCAAAGACAGGATGTATGCAAAAGTAAGAACATCATGAATGGCAGCTATGGTCATTCTAAATAAATCATCAGCGAGGAAAATAATCTAACATTTCAAGATGGTATTTGAGACCCATAGACTATTCTCTGCCCTTATTCCACAAATTTAAATGCATACTTTATGTGCTATCAACAATAGCCAAATTATGGAAAGAGTCCAAATGTCCATCAATTGATGAATAGATAAAGAAGATGGGGTATATGTATACAAAACTACCTGGTGATGAAAAAGAACGAAATTTTGCCATTTGAAACAATGTGGATGGAACTAGAGTGGATTATGTTAAGCAAAATAAGTCAGTCAGGGAAAGACAGATATATGATTTCACTCACATGTGGAATTTGAGAAACACAACAGATGAACATAGGGGAAGGGAAGGAAAAATAAGATAAAAAAAAAAAAAGGAGGGGTGCCTGGGTGGCTCAGTCGGTTGAGTGTCTGACTTCAGCTCAGGTCATGATATCACAGTTCATAGGTTCGAGCCCTGCATTGGGCTCTGTGCTGGCAGCTCAGAGCCTGGAGCCCGCTTCTGATTCTGTGTGTGTGTATCTCTCTCTGCCCCTCCCCTGCTCATAATCTGTATCTCCCTATCTCTCAAAAATAAATAAATGTTAAAAAATTAAAAAAAAAAAAGAGGGAGGCAAACCAGAAGAGATTCTTAAATACAGAAAACAAACTGAGGGTTCCTGGAAGAAAGGTGGATTGGAGGTGGGTTAAATGGGTGATGGGCATTAAGGAAGGCACTTTCTGCGATAACCACTGAATGTCATATGTAAGAAATGAATCATTGGGTTGTACTCCTAAAGCCAAGACTACACTGTATGTTAACTAACTTGTATTTAAGTTTTTTTTAAAAAAAATTTAATAAAAAAAGCATAAAACAAAAAAAATAAATGCACACTTTGTTATGAATGGTGGATTTTTAAAAATTGTTTTAAGTTTATCCATTTATTTTGAGAGAGCAAGAGAGTGAAAGGGGAAGGGGCAGAGAGAGGGGGAGAGAGAGAATCCCAAGCAAGGACTCCCTGATTCTGGACTCAAACTCACAAACCATGAAATCATATCCTGAGGCGAATCCAAGAGCCAGGTGCTTAACTGACTGAGCCACCCAGGGGCACTTATGAATGGTAGATTTTAAAACATGGCTGTCGAAGTTTGCAGCTCTGCCCATCAAGATCTAAGGTCTAGTTCCCCATCCCTTGAATCCAGGCTGACTTTGATAAATAGAACATGGCAGAAGTGACAATGTGTCATGTTCCAGAGTTGTGGCCCCAAGAGAACTTGCAGCTTCCACCCTTGTCCTCTTGGAACACTGCCCAGAAACCACCATGTGAGGCAGCAGGTAAAAACTCCCAGATGCTGAGAGCCACATGGGAGAGTCATAACCAACTGCCAGCCATGTGAATGAGGCCATGGTCGACCTTCTGGCTTAGCCAACATCCAGCTGAATGCAGCTGCGAAAGTGATCCCTGCTGAGGAAGCCAGCAAAGGAAGCACAGCCGCCCCCCCAGAATCAGGAGAACTCATGGTCCAAAATACAGCAGTAACTTGATGCAGGCACTAAGGTTTCTCTGTGCACATACTACATTTTTAAGAAAAGTTTGCTTTCTTGAATAAACAATATACATTTTAAAAAAAAAAAAAAAAAGGAAAAACCCTCTACTCCTACTAAGAGCCAGCCATTCTCCAATGTTAATATTTTGTCATTAATACTCCTTCCCTCGATGTATAATTTATTTTTACTTGTTTATGATCATTTGATATAAACCATACTAAAAAAAAAGTGCTTATTTGTTTCCAGAAACTAATATATTTGTTTGATGCAATTTGTTCAACCAACCAGTACCTATTGGACATCTGCTAGTTCTAGATTAAAGTGTACAACTTAAGAGTTTTGGAATGTGACCCAAAAAATCCACTGTGCTTCTCCAAACTTGAGCAACTTTACATGACTGAGTCATAGTGTCCTCATCTGTAAGAAGGGGACAATACTAAGAGACCTGCAGAATCATTGAAAATGATAAATGTGATAATGTAGCAAAAGCATGGACTTAGCAACTGGAACATTTGATAAAGAATACTTTATTTATTGTTTTAATTATTTTTTTAAATTTTTATTTATTTTTGAGAGAGAGAGCATGAGCGGGAGAGAGGCAGAGAGAGACAGAAACACACATAGAATCCAAAGAAGGATCCAGGCTCAGAGCTGTCAGCACAGAGCCCAAAGTGGGGCTTGAACTCAAGAGCTGTGAGATCATGACCTGAAATTAAGTCAGACACTTAACCAACTGAGCCACTCAAGGGTGCCAATAAAGAATACTTGCAAACATGGAGAATCCTTCAGAGAAAAAAAAAGACAGCAAAAGGATTATAGAACAGAATCTCAACCAAATACACTCCCAGCCCAGAGCCAAATTCTTCCAAAACAAAAGAATCATTACCTACAAAGGTAGGTATGGATAGGTATTGCTGTTCAAAATTTTTTCCTAATACAAAACTAAAAATCTATCCTACCCCAGTTCCCAACTATTTGTCATCATTATTTCAATCCTCAAGTCTAGATAAAGCAAGAGTGTGGCAAAGCCTCTTCCCTGTGGGTGTTCTTCCAGCACAGACCAATACACATCCTGGGTTGATGTTAACATTCTACGTCTATGCCATCCAATATGACAGCCACTAGGCACTGATGGCTACTGGCCACTGGAATATGACAACTGCAAGTAAGGAAATAAATTTTGTATTTGATGTTATTTTAATTGATTTTAAAAAATGAAGTTCCCCTTAGGGACAGACTCTCACTCACACTGCCACCATAGTCTATGAGGGCTTCTGTGCCAGTTGAAAATGGGTCCCCCTCTGGCTGGGCTCATCAATTGGCAGGAAATAGCCAGCCTCTCTAGGAGAATGATTTGGGGAAAAGTGGACGCTCTAAGAGGAAGCCACCCTGAAGATTTGCCTCATGAATCCCATGTCTATGAGAAGAAAACGTTGCCTTTACACTGAATGGTTGCCCTGGGTCCAAAGAGCTCAGCTTGGTAGTGAGCTCAGAGGCTAGATCCCAGCTCCCTACCCAGTGCCTGTGGCTCCAATTTATTGACTAGCCGCCTCACTGCATGCACTATAATGACAACCTATAACAGCACTTCCCAAACTACGTGAGGAGAAAGACCAGGGTTTAAAAATGCTTCCAATCAGCCTTACACCACTACTTTTGTAAAATATGATAAAAATAAACTAAGAATTCTCAGGTGGCTCAATCACTTAAGTGTCCAACTGTTGATTTCAGCTCAGGTCATGATCCCAGGGTCCTGGAATCAAGCCCAGAGCAGTGCTTCACACTGAGCATGGAGCCTGCTTAAGATTTTCTCTCTCTCCCCTTCTTCTCTTCCCCCACTTGCACATGTGTGCTCACTCTCTTTCTGGATAAAAATAAATAATCAGAAAAATAAAATTAAAAAAGACAAAGTACCAGCCTGCATTTTATTTTTATATTAATCAGACAGAAAATTGCTTTTCAACAAATACAATCAAAACAAACATTTTGAGCAAGACAAAAGAATTCCAAAAACTTGACATGTTCTTTCAAAGGTACGTGTAGGTGATTATTGCATAACATGGCAATCACACTCATAAGCTGTTGCTGTTTATGATGTTCAGAATTGTGAGACAGTGAATCTGGACCACACATTTTCTGAAACCTTTCCCCTGGAATGTGGGATGACTGTGTCCTTTTAGATTTGAGTAGTCTCTGTTATCACATTGACAAACAGAATGTGGTAGCAGTAACACTGCCCCAGTTTCAAAGTCTGAACCTCAAGAGACAGGAAAATTTTACTTCCTGTTTCTTGGAACCCTCACTCTTGAATCCCTCAGCCACCATGTAGGACACTAAGCTACTTTGTTGAAAACATCCCGAATCTACCTAGTATGGAGCCCAGTCTTCCAGCTGTCCTCTCCAGGCTGCCAGGTGTGCGTATGAACATGACTTGGACCCTCCAGATCAGAAGAGCCACAAGCTGAACAACACCATTGATCCCAGTAAATGCCAGGTGACACAGAACCCAGCTGGACCATGCCTGAATTCCTAACATAAAAAACCATGAGATATGATAAAATGATTATTACATTTAAAGTACTAAATTTTGGGGATAGTTTGTAATACAGTGATAGGTAACCAAAATGAGAACTAAACATAATATTTGAAGTTTTGAATATAGTGAATAAGCCTTCTCACTTGTTAACATACATGACTGAATTTGACTTGATAACAATTCTACTCACAGGACACAATGTATAGTTAACCTGTTTCTCGGTTGGCTTTAATAACATTTACAGCAGAGAAACCAGTTCACAAAAGTACATTTTTTAAAAATGAAAGAAAAGATTTTTCAATAATTTCAATAGACTCATGATATTCACTTTTAATTTCTGTTCCAAATGAAGCAAATAAGGCTATATCTTTTTTCTCTATCAACCCCTATGTATAAACAAACATACCTAGACACAGACAGAGACGTACATGCCTCCACCACAAACCCATATTTTTATTATGTTATTTATTTATCTCTCATCAAGGTTAAGTGCACTCCTTAATCCCCATCACCTATTCCACCCATCCTCCACCTCTGGTTACCATCAGTTTGTTTTTTATAGTTAAGAGCCTATTTCTTGATTTGTCTCTATCTCTCTATTTCTCCTTTTCCTTTGCTGGCTGCATTTTAAAAATTCATTTTCAGGCCCTCATCAGAAGCCAGTTACAAAAATGTATCCTACAGAGAACAAACTGGCAGTTGGCAGAAGGGAAGTGGATGAGGGGGGAAATGAAATGGTGGATGAAGAGAGACAAATTTCCAGTTGTAAAATAAGTCTCATGGGGATGAAAAGAACACCACAGGGAATATAGTCAATGATACTGTAATAATGTTGTGTGCTGACAGATGGAAATGACACTTACATTGGTGAGCATTGAGTAAGGTATAGAATTGTTGAATCACTATATTGTACATCTGAAACTAATATAACATTAAGTAAACTGCACTTCAATGATAAATAAAACGTTTTTCTATAAAGTTATAAGATGTAGCAAAGGTGATGGGATGTTACTTCTGTGATTAGATTATATGAGCTTGTGATTCCTATCTTGATCACAGATACTTTTCCTTGCCAATTTTGACAAAGTCAGTTGCCATGATGGGGGAGACCCACATTGCAAGTTTCTGAGGGTGGCCTCTGGCCAACATGCCATTAAGAAATAAGACCCTCAGTGCAACAACCTAAAACGAACTGAATCCTACCAACAACCATGTAAGTAAGCTATGAGACAGATTAATCCCTGGTCAAGCCTTCAGATGAGACACCAGCCCTGGCCCACACTTTGTAGTCTTTGAGGAAACTCAGAAAGGACAATCCCGTTAAACCATGCCATGGAAATTCTTGAGCCATGGAAATTGTAAGAAAACAAGTGCACCTGGGTGGCTCAGTCG
Source organism: Suricata suricatta (assembly GCF_006229205.1). Lineage (NCBI taxonomy): Eukaryota > Metazoa > Chordata > Mammalia > Carnivora > Herpestidae > Suricata > Suricata suricatta. The sequence continues at coordinate 61,473,691 of NC_043711.1, forward strand.
GTTAAGGGTCCGGCTTCAGCTCAGGTCATGATCTTGTGGTTCATGGGTTCGAGCCCCATGTTGGGCTCTGCACTGACAGCTAGCTCCAAGCCTGGAGCCTGTCTTCGGAATCTGTGTTTCCCTCTCTCTCTGACCCTCTCCTGCTCACGCTGTCTCTCTCTCTCTCAAAAATAAATAAAACATCTTCTTGATCCATTCATCAGGTGATGGACATTTAGGCTCCTTCCATGTTTTGGCTATTGTTGACATT
>NC_043711.1:61474040-61493400 GCF_006229205.1 Suricata suricatta
ATAAATAAATAAATAAATAAATAAATAAATAAATAAATAAAACATTAAAAAAGTTTTTTAAAGGAAATTGTGAGAAAACAAATGTGTGTTATTTCAGGCTGCTAAGTTTTAGGCAATTTGTTACAAAGCTATAGATAATTAATAGAGATTTTGATTTCTGGAAATGAGGGGCTGCTGTAACAAATAACTCAAATGTGGGAGTGGCTTTGGAAGTTAAAAAGGCTGAAACAGGCAGGTTTGTGGAAATCTGAACTTTGAGGGCACTTACCAGTGAAGGATCTAAAGGAAGTAAGTAAGGAAATTGTTATTGGAAATTAGGACCTTTGCCATGGGACCCTTGCTATGGAGTGGCAGAAAGCTTAGCAAAACTATCATCTGCAGTAACACAAAAAGCATATGTCCCTGATGGACTTGGTCAACTAGTTAAAGGATTGCCAAGAGAAGGGCTGAAGCTCCCACCTGGTCTTCTCTTGATGCTTATAATAAAAGAGGGAAGAGATAGAGAAGTTGAGAGAAAGACATTATCAAAACCACTTTTTATCGTTGTCTCCCATTGACCTTGCAAGCTTTATTTAATGGCAGAAATCGTTCCCTACCATGGGAAGAAACCTGGTCTGACTTTCTAGCTCATTCTTAGGGAGCAGAATTCTTAGGATCACCCTGTGCCACCAACACAGTCTTAGTGTAAGAAAGTAGCATGCTCAAAGATACCATTCAAAGCCTTCACTTAGGTAACCATAAGTTTCACCCACCTTTCTCCTGCTCCCTCTGCCCATTTATACTCACATCCTCATCCACTCACTAGGTGCTGGTATGGACCCTCATACACTTCCTCCCCTCATACACAGGTGTGGGGTGGGGGCAGGGGCTAAGCCACCAATAATTATTGCTCAGCTAGTGGCCTCTTCCCTCCATCTAGCAAAAGTTAACTTGGACTTCCTCTTCTTGGTACTTGCTTGAGTTCCTGGAGATTCCCACTTCTTTGGAGGACCCCACCCTCATCTCTCTGCCCTCTATTTTTCTGAGCTCAGGCAGAGATATCTTAAACTTGGTGGCTCCTTGAAACTTATTCCTCAGCCTAAATTCCTAGGAATTTAGAGGTGGATATAGTGGATTTTGCACATCACTGACAAAACTGAAGCCCCAAGACCTGTCTCCTACACAAAACATTCAAGTTTATTAAGTGACTTTTCATAACTCTTGAGATTCTAGCATAATGCTTTTTCATTGATTTACTAATAGGATAAGTTATCTAAATAGGTTTTGTATCACTCCATAAATGGGATTGACCCAAAGCTTTGTATTTTTAAGTGAAACCAGCCATAATTTATCTATGCCCAGGTTGCTTTAAAGAACCAATGCCTAATTTTATTGTTTAATATGATTGGCTTTCTGTTTTCTCATTCTCTTATTTCTGATTTTATTTTCTAGTTCCACCCTTCAGCCTTATTTAGATGTTTTATTACTGTGTTGTTGTTTTTTTTTAACTTCTGGAATGGAATACTCAATTTGTTTATTTTTATTCTCTTTTTTCTTTAAAGCATTTATTAAAGAAAAAAGAGGCAAACAAGCAAAAATGAAAAAGAAAACAAATTCTTTAAAATATAGAGTACAAACTGATGTTTTTGAGAGGAGGTTGGTAGGGGGATAGGGGAAATACATTAAGTGGATTAGGAGTACACTTATCTTGGTGAACACTGAGAAATGTATGAAATTGTTAAATCATTATATTGTACACCTGAAATTAATATAACATTGTTTTTTAATTGTACTTGAATTAAAATAAAAATAAATAAAAAGACAAATAAAAAAAGAAGGGAGGAGGGAAGGAAGAAGGGAGGAAGAGAAAAAGAAAAAAATTGCATAGTTCAGAAGGGTCTAGAAGCCATTAGTTACTCTACTGCCCACATCTTGGATTCTAAATACCATTCCTCTTTGCAACTACATGGATGGAACTAGAGGGTATCGTGCTAAGCAAAATTAGTCAGAGAAAGACAAATATCAAATTACTTCACTCATATGAGGAATTTAAGATACAAAGCAGATGAACATAAGGGAAGGGAAGCAAAAATAATATAAAAACAAGGAAGGAGACAAAAACATAGAGATTCAAATACAGAGAACAAACAGAGGGTCACTAGAGGGGTTGTGGGAAGGGGGATGAGGTAAATGGGTAAGGGGCATTAAGGAATCTGTTCTTGAAATCATCGTTGCACTATACGCTAACTTGGATGTAAATTTTTAAAAATTAAATAAATAAATAAATAAATAAATAAATAAATACCATTCCTCACTGAAAGAAACAAAGGTTCCTATGGAAACAGTAAATCCCTGGGGTGCGTGGCTGGCTCAATCTGTAGAGGAGTAGAATGTGTGACTCTTGGTCTGGGGATGTAAGTTTGAGCCCCATATTGGGTGTAGAAATTAGTTAAAAATAAAATTGGGGGGAAAACAGGAAATGTTTAGTCCATGAAAAGTACAAAATGAATCTGGAATACCTTGTTACAAGGTAACAAAGAAGTGCTCAAAAAAAGTGAAGGAACAGGTCAAAAGGACACAGGAGTCTCCTTGAAAGAACATCCACTGGTAAAATCTATGACAATCTGAGGACCAAAGTGATAATGATAGTAACAGCTCATAATTCTTTGAATACAGTTAAGAATCCATGAGCCCACACTGACATGAATTAATTATTTCTGTCTTGAGAAAAGTCAGTTAAATAATTTAAAATGACTAGAGTGACAAAAATCCCTAAGGAAGGCCTTTTAGGTAGCTGCCCTAAATTCTAAGCACCAAGAAGGCAAAGCTGGGTTTTTCTTCCACATTAGTCTTCCTAAAGGACAGGACTATGGACTGAGATGTCCACCTATGTCTCCAGGAAGAGGCCCATCGGCCACAGAGCCTTGGGATCACACCTCAGTTTGCCCCAATACATCTCTGTAGGGGGTGGGTACTTGGGAAGGATTAATTTCACCAAATAAAAATGGCTACACACAAAATTCAGAATATGCTGGCAGTATCCTGCCTCTGTCTGCTGTGCTATTAGTTTTCTATTGCTGTGTAATAAATTACCACCAAAAAAATTTGTCTATTTAAATAAGACAAATTTAACCCAAGTATGGATTGACTAGATCCTCGGATCAGGGGCTCACCAGAGTGAAATCAAACTGTCATCCTGGGGTTGCAAATTTCATTTGAGGTTTGGGGTCCTGTTGCAAACTCACTGGGAGAATTCGGTCCCTTGTGGTTGTAGGTTGAAGTTTCTGGCCAGGGACTCATCTCAACTCTTAGAGGCTGCTCAAGGTTCCTAACCACGTGGTCTATAGGCAGTTCCCAACATGGCTGTTGGCATCCTTCCTGACCAACAGGAAAGCATCTCTCTAACGTTTCACATCTTATTTTAAAGAACTCACCTAGGGCACCTAGGTGGCTCAGTCAGTTGATTTCGGCTCAGGTCATGATCTCATTGTTTGTGAGTTAAAGCCCCATGTTGGGCTCTGCACTGCTGGTGTGGAGCCTGCTTGGGATTTTCTCTCTCCCTTTCTCTCTGCCCTTCCCCCATTCTTTCTCCCTCCCTCCCTCTCAAAAAATAAATAAATAAGCTAAGGGGGAAAAAAGGAGTCATCAGATTAGAACTAGCCTAGCCAGATAATCTTCCCTGTGATAAATTCACAGTCAGTTGACAGTAACCCAATCACAGGAAAGACATCCACAGTATGCACTGTCTTGCCCATACTCAAGGAGAGGGATCATACAGGGGTGTACTTCAAGGCAGCTGAAATTGGGAAGACATCCTTAGGATTCTATCTACCACAACCTCTGGTGACAGGAGAAAGTCAGCCAGGAATTCAGCTTTACCGTGGATAGATCATGTGGAAAATTGAGAGTGGCTTATCCTCTAAAATCTAAGTATTCTGCCTAAATTTTTTAGAAAAAAAATAGCAACAAAACCTGTGGTAATTTACCCTAAGAATATAATTGAAAAACATACACTAATGTATGTTCAAAATAATGGCTGGAATGTTGGTTTAGAAAAGTAGAAAATTGAAAGCAACTAAATACCTATCAGCAGGGGACCAGTGGAATAAGTGCTGGAACATCTCATTTAATGCCAGATCTATATTTACTGATGGAAAAGCATCCTAGAGATCTAGTCAAATGTAAAGCCTGTGGATACAGAATATCCCATTTCTTTTATTTATACATAGTTCCTTGTATCGATGCATTTAAAAGCCAAGAAAAATATAAATCAAACTGTTAATAGTTGTGATGCCTATGGGGTAGGATTACAGTGGTGTCTTCACCTTTCACTTTACATTTTTGCATTATTTAAATTGCTTTAAACAAGCATTTAATCTTCCTATAATTTGCAGCAAATAAAAAAAGCTATTTCATTTTGAGAAAAGAGTATGGAATTTTGGGAAGGATACTATTTTCTCCTTCAGTCACTAACATTACAATCCATTTTTGTCCTCTCCATCTTCAACTTTTCATACCATCTTGTCAAACAATACTAAATTGAGTGTCCTTAAAAGAAAATTTGCCTTTCTTGCTGACGAGTGACAAGCCCTGAAATATATCAAATGTGTGCAGCTCCAGGATATGTGGAATAATTTGAACACAAACAAAAAGACCATAATATATTTTTCTAGAACAATATGGTGTAATCACAAACGAAACCAAAATCATTTATGTACTACAAATGTATTACTTGCTTATCAGTTTCTGATTCATTTACTTTTGAAATTTGCTTATTCCTTCTGTTAAGACATTGCTAAAACCATCAGCCAGTTCATCTTTAAGAAAATGCACACTAGCTCTCATGTCATACTGATTTCTCAATGTGTCATTATGGTTAAGTTATTCTACACCAAACAATGCTAATACTCTGAAATAATAATAGATTGCAGCCTTGCTGGAGTATTAGCTTCCAACATGTGGCTGTCTTTGCATGTTAAGAATTAATACAGCCTGCCAGGAGCTTCTTGTCATCCTGCTTCCCAAGTTCTCACACACAGGCTGTGTGCTTGTCAGTCAGTCCTGTTTCATCCAGACAATTTTGCAGAGTAGTTATAGTTCGAAAATAAATTTTAAAATATATGGTCTTCATGTGTGTGAGATGGCTGCTGTACGCAACAGAGAAACTCAAGGCCTGGGCCCCCATGGCAGTGCTCCAGGAAGGTCCTAACAGGCAGCTAGAACAGTACGAGGCTGTGGGCAATGCTCCGCAAATCATCCATTAAGGATCATTACATAAATCACTGTGTCTGAAAACTCTCAGCTGTCCTCACTTCCCCTGAAGTTCCTTCCTCCTCTGAAGAGGAACCACACTTGACTCTACCATCCTGGGGGATACAATCCCCTGTTTAACTGCAAGAGTCGACATGGTGTCCTTGTCAGTTCAGTTTGCCATTCAGCCGGACTGTAAAATAACAATAGCACCAGGCACCATCTGTTCCACCCAGGTGTTTGTGTTCTGCGGCTCTGCTCAGCTCACTGAGGAAGATGGGGGGTGGGGAGTGTGGTGTCTCAGCTTCCGTTGGTTTCTGTAGTGGAAAGTGCCTTCTGAGTGGCTTGACAGTATGGTGTGTGTCAGACAGTCATGTGGCATTATGTGCCATTTTGGAATACGGTGAGCTGCTAACTGTGTTTGTGCCTGGAACAAAGACACCATTTTCACCTGAAATAACTTAGTCCAGGTGAGTTTAGACCAAACCAAAAGCTGACTTTGCTCCTGGTCAAAGGAGTTACTTCCCCAAGAAGCCAGAGACTCATTCAAAGAGCCCTTTCCTTTAAGTGGTGTTGCTCTTCATAGAGATCCCCAGCTTCATGACAAGCAGGACAAGAGTGAACATCTGGCCAACTTTAAAAACAGTTCAAAAGCCAACAAATCTGCAAGGTTCTCAGGCAGGCTAGTCTTCTCCCAGTTTTCTTTAAAGAAACACGTGTGAGTCAGCAGATATCACAGACTGAGAATGAATTCCATAAATCATGCATGGGTCCTCATTGGAAAATGGCAAAGATAGACATTACGATGATTATGTAGTTATTTTTTAAATGTAGCCTAGGTACCCCCACCTAACATCTAATGGAAAAAAGATGAAAATCAGAGTTTAAAGTACATGAAAATTAAATGTTTGCTTTATTTGGCTAGTACAGTTTGAAGAACCAGCAGCAGGTTTAACACTTCCCAGAAAGCTTATGTTTTACCATAAAAATTCACACAGATTTTGTCCTCTATTCCATAGTAGATCTGTATTTTTCATACTAGAAGAAATAATGTTACCAACATTTTAACATAAGGGCCCCCTTACCTATTTTGTTGCCTAGCTGGCAAGAAGTTACATTTATGGATAGCTTTGGTTTTTGGAAAACTAGCCACTAGTGAAGACAGCTGCCACTGCCTATCAAAACTGGCATTCAGGCAATTTTTCTTCTGTTTGGGCATTGCTATGTTGAGAATCCAAAATTACTTACAAATGCATTAAAATAATCCTTGGGGAAATGTGTGTATGTCCAGACACACACACATGCATGTACACTCTACTGTGCTCCGCCAACAGTATCTGCACCCAGTTGAAAAGCCTGCCAATAAATGACAACAGGGAGCTGCACTGCAGTTAAAGATAAGTGAACTCAAACCAAAGGGACCATATTGATCACAAATCACACCTGATTATGGAATTGCCCTCATCCTGTCTTTTGGTATTGTCACTCCCTTTTACCTCTTGACATGTTTTTCGGGTGCCTCTAATCCAATCTGATTCTTCCCACACTACCATTTCTAAGTTCTCTGCTTTCAAATAAATGCCTCCCCCTAGGGTTCTCCACTATTCCTGGCATCTCATATATGAGTCTTGCCCATCTTCTCAGGTGCCCTCACTCCATTCCCCAGTGTCACACCCATCCCTTGTTCCCTTGGTGCAGAGAATTCCCCACAATTGGAGAACTCTGTCCTCAGAGTTCAGGCACAAGCCTGGTGGATGGAATGTTAGTCCATCACCACCATCCCAAGATCCTGCTTTTGGGGAGAACTTAAGAAACAACTTTGGAAGGGCAGTGAAAGTTCTTGCCATCTTTTATCCCATCAGCACAAATACAGTAGGATAGGCTGTCACAGGGCAAGTGCCAGGAGGTACAGAGAGGAGTTAGCACCTCCCTCTCCTGAAAATGCCCCAGCCCACTGTCTGTGGTTGATAAATTCTGGTCTAGGCATCAAAGAGAGGGAAAGTGTGACTGGCATTGTCATGGGAAGGAGGAAAGGGAGTTCTTTCCAAATGCTACTTAGAGATGTTTGAAACAGTTGAAGATTTAATTATTCATGTCTTTTAAGATCCACTTTCTCTGGGAGTTACATCATTGACTAGCAGGTGGACACATAGACAAATGCCTTAGATTGGTACCATGTTTAAACATGTTAAGGGAAGCCTTTTAACTCAGAAATTCTTCTTTTAGGAAACTTCTAAATAAATACTCTCTTATGAGTTTGAAGATTGGTACATTCAAAGTTTGTTTTCTTGGGTTTTTTTGGTGCAGTACTTAACACAGTGAAAATGGGGAAATAACTCAATGTCCATCATCGGGAGATATGTTAAATAAATTGTGATGGGTTGATATTTTAGAATGTTATGCCACCATGAAGAAGAATGAAAGAGAGACATGGAAAGATCTTCAAGATATATTGGTAAATGGGGCACCTGGGTGGCTCAGTTGGTTGAACGTCTGATTTTGGCTCAGGTCATGATCTCACAGGTCATGGGTTTGAGCCCTGTGTTAGGCTCTGTGCTGACAGCTCAGAGCTTGGAGCCTGCTTCAAATTCTGTGTCTCCTTCTTTCTCTGCCCCTCCCCTGCTCATGATCTGTCTCTCAAAAATAAATAAATGTTAATTTTAAAAAAGCTATATTGGTAAGTGAAAAAAGGCAAGACAGAGCAATGCATATAGTATGGTATAATACATACATAGTATATAGATGCAATACATGGGAATATATGTACATTGCATGTTTGTAAATATAGCCCCACTGCTACCCACAGAAGATTTCATACAAATTAGAAAACCTATCCTTCAAAGCAATTTACTTCCACCTGTTGGAGAAAATGTCATAATAAATTTTAAAATCCAAAAAATTCCAAATAGACAAAGGCATTTTCCTTCTAAGACCATTTGGAAAATGATATCCTAAGTGGTAGTCCTGTCTCCAGCAGAACATTAATCGACTAGAATTGGACTAATCAGAACCCCAGCCAGTTCTCAAAAAGGTACCATCAAAGGCATGAATTTGCTCAGAGAAATCTATGCCTCACTTCAGGGCTGAGAAATCTATGCCTCACTTCAGGGGGATGGGGAAAATCCACACACCCCCTAATGCTAGAGCACAGTCTGACGACTCAACTGTATAACTCCAGAAACTGCCAGATCCTAGAACACTTCTTAAAATGTTCCACTGCCTTCGGTATACCTTGACCACTTTGGAAGAATTTGGACAAAAACACTCTAGAAATACTTCTAACTGTAGAATGAAACAAAAAAAATCCTATTAGCTCTAAATTAAATTTGAAGTGTTATAACCATAAAAACCTCATTCTTCAATCATTTATAATTTAAAATTGTAGTGATGTAGGCTAGAAGGGAATCAGATGAACATTTGGTCCCAAATTCACTAATTATTTATAGTTTGGGCCCCCCCCCAATTTTTTAAGGTTGAAGCTTTTCGTTCTTTTTATTTTATTTTATTTTATTTTTGAGAGAGAGAGAAAGAGAGAGACAGAGACAGAGCATGAGCATGAGCATGGGAGGGGAAGAGAGAGAGGGAGACACAGAATCTGAAGCAGGTTCCAGGCTCTGAGCTGTTAGCACAGAGCCCAACACGGGGCTCGAACTCACAAACCATGAGATCATGATCTGAGTTGATATCAGAAGCTTAACCACCCAAGCGCCCCCCAAAATTTTTTGAAAACAAAAACCCTAAACATTTCAAAAAGTAGTTGGTAGTGGTGAAGTTCACATCATGTTTCCTCAGGAAGAACAATTAAGGACTCAACTGATAAAGCACCACACAAGGTGCTCTTTTTCCCCCTTGTCTCACACTCAGGCCATCTGAGATTCTTTGGACATCATTTTCCAAATCAGTATTTATTACCCACCCTGAAGGAAAAGGCCATGGCAACACATTTTAATAGTTATCAGCATTCACTGTTGGAACATCTTGTCACCTCCATGTCCTCATGCTGCCCCAAATGAGTGTCCTTTCCTTATGACTGCACCAGAGGTGGAGAGTCCCCATCTTCCTAATCAGGGTCTTTGATATAGTGCTTGAAAACCACTCTTTCCATTGCTCCCCCAGAAACACAATATTACAAGAAACAGGGATAGATTGTAAGTTTTCTGAGTATTCTCCAAAGCCTAAGACGGGAAGAGTAAGCTCCTCCATCCTCCATAACACAAGTAAGAAGCATCTGTTATATCCAGCTGGAATGAATAGTACTGGATGTTCTCCTGGACAAATGGTCCCTGCAAATCCCAAGGGGATGCTCTGCATATGCATCCCTTTTGGAGTCTATCAATATTGATGCTGTGCTCACGAAACAAGTCATCACCAACCACAGTCTCTTGTTTCTCTTCTGGTCGGCTAATTCTAAACACTTCTGTGACTCTAAGTGTGGGGTTTTCAGAAAGCAGTATATCTAACTCTCTCCTTGTACATAGCACTCATCCATTCCTGCCAAGAGGCCGCTGGGAGGTAATACAAGACGGGCATCATACTTTTTCCCCATGAATACCTTGGCCCTCCACCTAAATGAACTTCCAGTTTTGTAGACTTGGGCCAAAAGAAACAGTGCATTCAACCTCTGGCTACAAACAACCCCACTGCTCTAACCATGAAGTGGTATTTCCCCCAGGATGGAAACACGTGCTGGGGAAAATAAACAAACCTCTGAATGCTATCTGTAACAGCTCCATCTGCTGGTTCCCAGATAATGTTACAGATCTGACAGGTGGACATCGATCATATCGATCCAATAATAAACAGTGCTTTATAATAGAAGTCTTGTCGTCTTTCTTCTCAATCCATCCAGAACCGCTCCTGCCCCAGACACCAGCCAGCATACACAAACAGCAACTGGGGGTGCGAAAATAGAATGGACGGATAGCTTTGGAAGACCATCTGGCTAAATACAGAACTTTCCAATATAAAGGATATGACAAAAGGACAGCCCTGCCCTCTTTGTGGTATTAAGACAACTTCCTCTCTCATCCCTTGGGTTTTCATCCCCCAAGATAGAAGTAGTGATACTTGCAACTCAGGTCCAAGTGACGATAAGAGGATTATAGTAATGAGACTGTGCTTGGTATGCAATGAGCTCCTAAAAGCCATGAGCCATATAAAGATCAAGACATTACAATTACATCTTAATATTCACTGGCAGTTATTAGAAATGCCTAAAATCTCCCATTATTCAGTGAAAATTAGATGTCTATCAGAGTTAGATGCTATGATATTAAAAAAAAGGGGGGGTAGAGAAAAAATGTGACAGAGAGTTAGTAGGTAGAGCTCAAATATACCAAGTTCATAGTTGCCTCATTAGCAGAAAGAACAGTCTAAGGTAACTTGCTTCTTCTTCTGAAGCTATTCAATACATACATGCCCATTTTCCTAATGGGAATTCGATTCAAAATTATTATTTTCATTATTTTAAAAGTCATATACCTTAAATGCCAGATCTCCACCATCAACTGCACACCAACTCCAAAACCGCTATACTTTGAGGCCGACGCTAAACGCAGACTAAACTTTGGCATTATAGGGTATGGATTGGAGCTTCTGAGCCTCCATGATCCTCATTGCCTCTGCTCTAAACCCATTCCAAGTTACAGATTGAACTGTGTCCTCTTAAAAAAAATATATTGGAATCCAGACCCACATTAACTTCTGAACATGGCCTTATTTAGAGATGGGTTCTTTACAGAAGTAATCAAGTTAAAAGGTGGTGATAAGGGCAAGCCCTAATCCAAAATGACTGGCTTTCTTATAAAAAGGAGAAGTTTGGAAATATGAACAGACATGTGTGGAGAGAATACAATGCGAAGAGACAACAGAAGAAGGCCACCCACAAGCCAAGGAGAAAGACCTGGAGCAGAACCTTTCCTTACCACCCTCAGAGGGAGCCATCCTTACTGACACCTTAATTTTAAACTTCTCCAATCCAGAACTGTGAAACAAGAAATTTCTATTGTTTAAGTCACCTAGTTTTGGATATTTGTTACTGAAGCTGTAGCAAAATAATACACCAAGTAAAAACAATGAGCTTGTTATTTGATTAGTTGATTGGGTAGTTGATTAATAGATTGAATAATTGTAAGACAAGATAAGACAATGGTCATTCTATTTCCTCTCCCCAGAATGGAATAACTAAGATAAATGGAAAATACCATTTCCTCTGAAGGGAAATCCTCACGATATAAAAAGTCCATATGCAAACAATTTTAAATCTCAAGCCTAACAAGATTTAGAAATTCTCAGATGATCTTTAAACTGACAAAAGAAAAAAAGAAACTTTTTCCTTGTTGCCAAGTCCTTTATCAAGTTCACTTCCATGTTGCTTCCCATTGAAATTGAAAACTGTCAAAGAATCACTAAGATTTATGATAAGTTGTTTCTTTCCCCAACAGCAACATCAGCATCGGTCAAAATTTGACAACCATAATCTAGATGACAATTTTATGATTGGGTCTGAATGTAATTTGTTCTTCCTCCACTGCTGTAACTGTCCAGACCTTACCACTGACTTTATTGTGTTATCAGCCATGATACCATTTTTTCCCAAAAGATCTCCCGAAGAACTAAACTCACCAGAGTCAAATAAATATTAACTTCTCCAAGAAAACCCTAGAGGGCTCAAAAGCAGCCTTGTAATTCAGCCGATGGATTGCCCATCACCTATGGAAAGCTGCTTAGGATGAGGGAAGTATAAACCTGTATAATTTTCTATCTTCATTCTCCTATTCCTAAGATGTGAAGGTATCAGGGAGTTGGTGACCATGAATCCAGAATAATTAGAGGAAATGTCAATTCCTTACTCTCGGTGTCTTGTTCTAAGTGCTTTACTTCCAGTATTGTAGTGGGGCCAGATGCCTTCTAGGAAAATCTAAGCCAGTTGTTTCTTCTCTATATTGTACAAGCCCAGGCTGTATATGCCCTCCCTAAGCATTCCCTTCCTGAGGGCAGACCTCATACTCCCATGAGAGATACAAGACAAAGAAGTGAGAGAGGGCATGCATGATGATAAAAAGCAAACCTATAGAGAACCCAGTGTGATAAAAGCTGACTATCCCCACCCCCTAGATGACCTTGGGCCTGAGCCCCACTTAACCACAGGATTTGATTCAACTCAGTCCTACTCCTATCTAGTGACTGCCTGTTATAAGAGAAATACACCATGGAGACACCCCTTAACCAGAAACCAAACAATCTGGCTTCACTTAAATTTAAAATGCAATACTTCTCTAAACCAGTGTTACCTGAAAGTGACAATATCTTCTATCTCAAACTTCCAGTCTTCTGCTTCACCCTGTTACTAGAAAGCAATAAAACAATCTCTGAATCTGTTGTTTATTTAGTCCTGAATGCAAGCACCCAAGATAGTGTTCCTCATTGACACCAACAAAATGGACTATGAATCAAAGAGAAAGAAAACACTATAAGGGGGAAATTTTTAAGCGAGAAGGAAAAGGAGGGGAAAGACAAAGAAAGCTGCTTCTGGGTAGGGAAATACTCTCCAGAATTTCAGTGACAAGGTCATGTGTCATGATGTGTATGATGGTCAAGAGCATGGCTCCTGAGGTCAGGTAGACTATGATTTGAATCCCAGCTTTTCTATAACTAGAGCTAATAATAATGATGATAACTGAAGTGAAAATTTAAGGGAGTCTCTACCATGTGTCAGGCACCAGTGGACCCTGTGCTTTACATACACTCTTTCATCCTATTCTCACAGCAGACTAAGAATAGGTTCTATCATGATCTCCATTTTACTCAGTGGGGAAAGGAGACACAAAGAAGTTAAGTAATTTGCCCCAGGTCATAAGAAAAAGGAGAAATTTATATCCATGCACTCTGAGTCCAAAATCTATGTGTAAATTCCTTAAATGTCAGGTTCCTTAACTTAAAAAAAAAAAGGTAATAATTTGGAGTGCCTGGGTGACTCAGTCAGTTAAGCATCTGACTCTTGATTTCAGTTCAAGTCATGATCTCATGGTTCATACGTTCAAGCCCCACATCAGGCTCTGCACTACAGTGCTTGGGATTCCTCTGTCCCTCTCCCTGTGTGCTCCTGCTCTCTCTCTCTCTCTCTCTCTCTCTCTCTCTCTCAAACAAAATTTTTTAAATAAAATAAAGGTAATAATTAGTGTTCCCTAAATCATGAGGTTATTGTGGGAATTGTAATAATCATATAATTATACACATAAAAGACCTTAGAACAGAGCCAGGGACATAGTAATTGTTCAATAAAATACATGTGGTTAAGGTCCAATCCCCTATACTGGCTAGAACTTAAATGGTAACTACTCTGAATGTCCCCAAAGGGTAATTGATTCCCATTTTGTTCCCCTCATTCTCTTCTAAGTATTAGCTCAACATCAAGCCTGGCTTACACTAAATTTGCATGGTTCTTGGAATCCAATATTCTTATTTGGAAAGAAAACAATTCTATGGTCTTAAATATATCAGCAGACCTCTTAATTCCTTTCAAGGAATCAGAGATCAATACGAGCAATATTTCAAAGTACACTGGGAGCCTCCATTTATTCTAGGAGGATTAAAGACTTAGAGATCTTGTGTATTTGGCCTTGGGAAGGCTCATTTTACCCTCAAAACCCAAAACAAGTTCCTTGATTTTCCTATCATCTACAAACAACTGGATATTTTTATGGGCTTCAAATGGCTTTATGTTGGCCGTGTATATTTGTCTTATAGGAAGCACATCCAATGCATGATTCAGAAATCTTAGTTATAAAGAAGTATATTTACCAAGATATCCAGGGGTGGTACAGGCCAATGCTAGGAAACAGGAAGGACAAGATTTGGAGCAGAGGACACACACAGTGACATTGTGTTGTCATAGCTGCTCAGAAACTTGGTTCAAGACTCAAAACATTCATGGATCCTGGGATAGAATTGTCAACACCAGTTAATTAGGGATGTTATGGTTACTTTTATGTGTCAGTTTGGCTAGGCCACAGTGCCCAGACATGTAGTCAAATACTATTTCCTCTGAGGGTGTTTTTGGATAAAGTTAACATTCAACTCAGAGTACAGCAGATTACCTTCCATCATGTGGGTGGGCTTCATCCAATCAGTTGAAGGCCTGAAGAGAACAAACTATTGTATCCTTCCTCCCACAGCACACAAAGGAATCCTCTAATCTGATGGTCTTCAGACTTGAACTGCATCATCAGTTCTTCGTTGGATCTCCAGCTTGCCAGCTGGCTCTGCACATTCTGGATTTGCCAGTCTCTACAGTCATGTGAATCAATTTCTTACACTTTCTTTCATCTTGCTTTAATGCTGTGATTCTTAAGTTATGTTGAGTATTTTGACTGGTTTTAATCTGTAACACATTTGAACTCCCTGAAACTGTGGAAGATGAGCTTTTTTTTGTAGCTGATGATGAGTCATTCATTTTTGGTCAGAAATATACACAGAAGTCTTCCATGATAACTTGGGGTTACTAAAAACCACTGAGAACTACTAACTCTGCAGGTTCGTGGGATCCACCAAGTTTTTCATCATTTTCTATGCCTGACTTCCCACAGCACTTTCTAGTGCATTGCTGTGCCATGGACAATTTGGTAATTCAAGCATTAAAAGAATGGTGTTAATTGTAACATATTAAATGTTTTAATTCCATAAGTCCATGATGGGGATCAAGAGAAAGGAAGCTCCTCTTTACAGAAAAATACCAGCGAGTACAGGTGGGAGGATCAATGGAATTCAAAGGGATGCCAAAATCCAATGGATGGAAGTTATTGGGAAATACGGCGGAAAAAATATCAAAACAATGCCAAAGTATTGCTTACCCCTCAGATTTCTTACTAATCATTTACTAATTCACATGGAACAATCTGACAATCACCACCTTAACCAAGTAATCAAATTTGGCCTCACTAATGGAGGGATTTGCTTCTCAACAAGCTGCAATGTGACATACCATGCATGTGATGCTCCTGATCTAGACTCTAGACCTAACATCCAATTAATGACTGTGCAGGACATAGAGGAGCAAGTGAAATGACACCAGGATAAAATAGTGTGGCAGGTCCAGAATGGGGGTGGTATTTTACAAACGGTCTGGGTTCTTTAAAGATTGATGCCAGAAAGGAGGGAAGGAAGGAAGACAACAAGGACTGTTGTAAATTAAGAGCAGAAGGACATTTAGATGCCTGACTGTTGATTTCAGCTCAGGTCATGATCTCATGGTTTGGGAATTCAAGCTCCACATCAGGCTCTGTATTCTCAGCATGGAGCTTGCTTGGAATTCTCTCTCTCCTTCTCTCTCTCTCTGCCCCTCTCCTCTTCTCTTTCTCTCTCAAAATTAAAAACAAAATCAAAGCATAATGACATTAAAAGATTTAAAAAAGTATATAAAATTCAGTAGCACAGCATATGAACCTTGAGTAGGTCCTGGGTCAGGACAAAATCAATTGGCTATAAATATATTTTTTCTTGGGTCAAATTTGAGAAATTTGAGTAAGTTATAGAACTACTGCTGATTTTCTGAAGCATGGCAATGGTGTTGTAATTATGTTGTAGAATGTGTGTTCTTAGGAGACATGTACAAAGCATTTGTGGGGAGTATCACAATGTCTACAACCTTAATTCCAAATAGTCTAACAAAAGTAAAATGCCTTTACATAGGGTGATAAAGCATCTGTGCCTAAATGTTAACTGTTGAATCCAGGTAGAAGGTGAACAAATGTTCACTCTACTATTTTCAATATTTCTGTTTGAAAATATTCAGGAAAAGGTGGAGGTAAAAAACAGCTTTCAGGATTACTTGTCTTCCCCCATCTCTTCCAGCCCCTCCTAACTTCTAGCATAGCATCTTCTAGCCCTGATGGGGGAAAAAAGGGATGGATTTGACATTTTTAAGCAGCTTCATTGAGATATAATTTATATACCACACAATTTGCCCAATTAACTGTGTGCAAGTCAATGGTTTTTAGTATATTCATAGAGTTGTGTGACCATCATCCCAGAATCCCACAATGTTTAAGAACATTTTCATTACCCCAAAAGGACAATTCCCATCCCTTAGCCATCACTTAGCCTCACCAGGGTCTCCAGCCCTAGGCAACCACTAATCTAGTTTTTATCTCTAGATACACCTGATTTTTACTTCTTGAAGATTTGACACATGTTGCCAAATTCTCTGGCCACTGCTAATGCTTTAACAAAATCATCGGTGTCAAGCTGCATTTGCTCATCCAGGTTCTCTGCAGGAGATAAGAGGGAGCTGGTATCATTCTTTTTTTTTTTTTAAGTTTATTTGTTTTTAAGAAAGAGTGCCAGCGGGGGAGGGTCAGAGAGAGAGGAAAGCACAGAATCAGAAGCAGGCTCCAGGCTCTGAACTGTCAGCACAGAGCCCGATGTGGGGCTTGAACCCACGAAGCATAAGATCATGACCTGAGCCAAAGTCAGCCACTTAACCAACTAAGCCACACAGGCGCCACAAGCTGGTAATATTCTTGACCTCTGGAGGCCCAAGAGTCTCATAAGATCATGCCTTCTGCCTTCTGGCTCTGCTAAGGGGTGCACTCGAGGAAAAGAAGTGAGTGTGCTTTCAAATAAAGTGGACCAAGATTCCATATCAGATGAACTCAGTTGACTCACTGGTAGAGAGCAGGTGGAAGGAGCATTGCCCATTTGCAGAGTCTCTATCACACCCCATTTGCATTCTGATATCTACAGATACTCAGAGCTTCCTGACAGCATCTTCTCCAGGGTCAGGCATGGTGGTCACTGACTTTCCTCCATCTGAGCCTCCATGAAGCCACCCTGGCTACTATGCATGATGCCCAGGTGAAGCGCAAGCAAGGCACTTGCCTTCACTGATTGGCTGGACTGTATAGTGGCCTAGACAGCAGTAAGGAACGAGGAACTCTCTCTGCAAGAAGCATAGTAGAACTCTTCTTGAGTAGAACTGCTGAATTCAAAGCAGTCTAAAGTTTTGTTTGGGTTGATTTTTATTTGTAAGTACCATGAACTGCTCTCTCCCAGAGGGGAACAACACAAGCACCTTGCAGACAATGATATCTTTGGAGAACTTGATAGAAGAAGGGTTTTACAGTGTGAAAAGTCCATGAATTTTGAGTCCATGGATAGAACAGAAAGAAGTAATAATACTGTAAAAGTCTATGGAACTGGGATTTCTGCGTGGCTCAGTTGGTTAAGCATCCAACTCTTGATTTCAGCTCAGGTCATGATCTCACAGTCATGAGATCCAGCCCCGAATCAAGCTCCATGCTTAGCTGTCTCGCTCTCCCTCTGCCCTTCACCTGCTTGTGCACACATGCATGCTTTCTGGCTCTGGCTCTGGCTCTGTTTCTCTCTCTCTCTCAAAAAAAAAAAAAGACTATGGAATTAAGAAATGACACTGAATGAAATCTATCCCTTAGCCATCACTTAGCCTATGTAGGACTGAAGGTGTTTAAGTATATCAAGTTTAGCACCGGATTGCTATATAAGCCCAATAAGAAGACAAAGGAGTTGTACCTATACAGTTGTATTTCATTTAAATCTTGCTCCCCACTGCATCTCTTTTGTAATATATTTTTATTAGCATTTACCTAGTTGATGCCTTGGTACATTTGCTATTTTTAACTAGGGTTTCCTAAGTGGAAAATGGTATGAAGACTGATTTGATGTACTCTTTGTTCACATCTCTCAGTTTTCCATTTGGAGACCACCACACACAGACCTTATAAGCTTGCTCTGGCCATCTCTGTTCACTGTGTACCAGGTGTCAGCAATATGGGTAGAAATGCCTCTCCCCAGGGCATTTGCCAGACAAAGAAACCCATTCCCATAAGAGCTACAAATGTGAAGATCTGCCTTCAAATCCCCTTGTCCAATTTTGGGCACAAAGCAATATTTTCACCCAAAGAATCTATTCATAGGTGATCCCAGAGTTAACATTTGGAGGTGATTTAAACCCAAAAATACACTCTTTATTTGGGGTTTTAACTGTAAACAAAGACTTAAAAATGCAATAAAAAAGAATGAAATGCAGTAGTAATTTTCCAAGATCACCAGCTCCCACAGGCTTGAGTGCAGCCCCAGACTTCTCTGCAGTAACTAAAGATTTCTGGGAACTCACTCCACAGCCCAGGAGAGTAGACTGGAGAGGCACTGTTTGTACTTGGCACTTAAGGTTAAGAGCTTCATTTTATAGCTCTTTTTTGCACCTGTTGAATGGGTTCCTCCTCCCCACCCCCACCCCATATCCACTCTCCCCTTCTCTCCCACCCTCTTTCTACAGCATCATTTTTCCATCCTTAATGGCCATCCAAGGACCGTTATCCAGTGAACACAGACCCAGGATAACTTGTAATAGTCATGTCAAATGCTTATGTTTTTCCCTGCAGTAGGGCAACATTTTTCATCTCTTATTTTCCTTGGCCAGATGGAAGATGTCATTCAGGGAACCCCAGGTGTTTTGAAGATGAAAAGGAAGGTAGGGGGCCTGGCTCAGTGCTTATTAACCACAGAGAGAATTTGGTTCACTTCAAGAAATAGTAAAATAATGGCATGGGAGAGACAATGACTCCTAATGAATTCATGGGAGTAAAGTGTGAGGTGACCAGTCTGGGGACATGTAGTCCTGAAGCCTCCTTCCAGAGGAGAAAAAACAAAACAATTGCTTTCTATTACTACACAGTATTTACCTCCCTTTCCTGAAGCACACAGGGCAGCTCCAATTTCATGTCCAATGCCAGGATTGCCTCTGTCTGAGTGCCTTGGCTCCCATTTAATTTAAATAAGGTGGGTGACATCTGACACTGGAGTCATAGTCAGGCTTGAGGTAGGACTAATCTCAGGTGCTCCCTCAGCCAGGTGGATTGTTCCACTTGCATCTCTAGCCCCTTCAAAACCCCCCTCCCTCAGGAGTCAGGGAGCCCCCATCCTCAAATCCCACAGGGCCGAACACCTTCAGCTTTCAAATGCCACCTTTGCTGTTCAGACCAAAGTTCCATCAAACGTATCCACCGCCTGGAATATAAAACAACCTCCCAGGCCCTGCGAGAGAGAGAGAGAGAGAGAGAGAGAGAGAGAGAGAGAGAGAGAGAGAGAGAGAGAG
>NC_043711.1:61493500-61513500 GCF_006229205.1 Suricata suricatta
GCCACTGCCCGAGCGCCCGCCACTCCGCAGCTTGGGATAAAGAGCGGCCGGGGACCTGCGCGCTCGCGGAACCCCGGCCCCAGCGGCCCGGCCGCGCTCCAGGTGAGCCTCCAGCCCCCACTCTGGGCGGGCGTACTGGGGGCGGGGGGAGCGCGAGGGACCCGGCAGAGCCCAAGAGCCGCAGTGGAGCCGGCGTCGCCCCTCGCTGTCTGGCGCGGGCCTCCGCTGCCGCCGGGGACCGGAACGCGCTCGGGGCGCTGTCTCTGCGGCGGGCCAGGGAAGAGGGGCACTGCGGTCCCGGCCAGGCTGTGCCAGGCTTTAGGCTCTCCGCGCGCCCTCTGGAGCGCCCCTCCCTCTTGTGGCGCCCGACTGGGCTCTGTCCCCAAACCGCGGAGTCCGGAAGCAGCAGGTGGGCAAGTACCGGGCGTCCGAAGTCACCCACGGACTCCGCTGGTCTAGGGAGGCGGGGGCACTCTGGGAGGGGCCGGTCCCGCCCCATCGCGTCCGCAGTCGGTAAAAGTTTTACCTGCAGCCTAGGCCAGGTGCTCCTAACACCGCGTGCTTTCCCGCGGGGCCGCTGAAACGGGACTGCCCGGTGGGGCTGGGCAGGTGAGGGGCCAGGAAGGGAGGTGGAAGGCCGCCGCAGTGTTTGAAGCCCCGCCCGGGAGGGCGCGCAGTGGGGGAGGGGCGCCCCGAGGCGGGGGGTCGGAGTAGGTGGGGGGCTAGATAAAGACGCGCCATGAAATGCTGCGGGGCTGTAGCCGCGGCGCGGAGGAGTGGGAGGCGGAGCAGGCACAGGGGGCGGCTCGCCAACCCCCTCCCCACTGCTGCTCCGGGGCTGCCCAGGGCGCGCCTCTGCACCCACCTCTGCCTGGTGATTCTCCCCCTGTGAGCCGTGGGTGCTCGGACTGTGGGTTAAGGCGGAGGCAGAAGTCCCGAAGGTAACTTGGAGGTGGCGCCTAGTGGAGAAAGAGGTTCTCCGGAGGAACCGGGCTGCAAGGTAGCAGAAGCAGGGTAAGTGGCGGCAGTCGCAGGCTGGAAGGCCCAGGACTCTGGGCGCGAGCAGTGGGGTAGGGGTAGGGGCAGAGGAGGCGGCCCAAGCTTGGACTTTGAGGGGGCGAGTGTCGCCCGGGCCCCGCCGGGCACCAGACAGTTCTCGTTTGCGTCAGTAGAGATCGCCAGAGGATCAGAAATGAGCTTCTGTGGGGTCTGCTGAGGTCCTAGACTTCCAGGGGCGCTGCCTCGGCTCCAGCCCCTTCCCCCAGCCACCCTTAAACACCGCAAGGAGCAAGGCGCCCTTTGGCGCTCCTCTCGCGCCTGCTCTACGCTGATGGCTCTGCGGGGTGGAAAGGGGGCGTTGCGTCTGGAAGAGGGTCGCAGACCTCAGGTGCTCAGATTGGAGACCTGAGAAGGATATCCCCAGGACCCCCTCCCCCGCGTGCCCTCGCAGATCTGTTCCTCGTCCTGCCTGGCCCCAGCCCGCCTCAGCGCGGGCTGAGAGCATGGCTTCCCCGCACCGGCGATGACCGCATTTCACATCAGCCCGCCCGACCCTGCGCTGAGTGCTGAATACTAACCCATTAGAAGAGGCTGCTTGTTTTTCGAAGTCTTGTAATGATTTTGTCACGTGCTAAGAAGTAAATTCAGATAAGAATGCGCTTTCAGCACCGTGTTTCCTTGAGAAACCCGAATCTCCTGCATTGAAATCGCCCTTATCGGGGAAGGTCGGGCTTGGCTGGACAAACGTTCCTGAAGGCAACACTGACGCTGCGTAATCTCATTGTAACATATTTAATCATCAGAGCAGCGCAAACGAATAAAGCAAAGGGGTTCGCCTCGGGGGACGTGGCGTTTGGTTCCCCAATAAACCAGTGACAATGGATTGGCTGGGACAGGCTCATTTGGCCCAAGGGGGGCTTAGAGCTGAGTTTTTAAAGAAAATATTGGAGGAAGGCTGGTTCCATTTTGTGGCGTGCCCGGAGCCACATTTCGTGTTCAATTTAACATCCATGAAAGTTAAATGGCTTTTCTCTCCTTTTATTTTATTGGATGCATTTTCAAAGATCTCATTAAAGTGTATTTATCAAAGTCCTAACATATGTCCGTGGGGTTTTACGCCCACACAATGAGGCTGATTAATAGAGAAATCCTAATTTCTATTACAATTTATGTCCTCAGGAGATAGTTGCCTTCCTTTCTCTTCCTTTCTCTTTCTTCCTTCCTTCCTTCCTTCCTTCCCTCCCTCCCTCCCTCCTTCCTTTCTTTTTCTTTCTTTCTTTCTTTCTTTCTTTCTTTCTTTCTTTCTTTCTTTCTTTCTTTCAGAAGATAATTGGGAAGTGTTGTATATTTCACCTTGGGGGAAAAAAAGAATAGGGGAAGGTAGTTCACTAAGATGCCTGCTAGGCGCACCCACAATTAATTGCAGGGGAAATCCAAGCTCTAGGTGCCATGATCTGGACTTCTCTCCACGGTTTCTCAGAGCGGCTACTGGGGGGGGGCGGGGGGCTTTTCCCTAGACACAGAATCTGAGTTCCTTCTCTGGGCCTGGAAAATTTATCTGCCCAAGAAGTCACCTTCTTGGTGACTTGGAGGGATTATCCTTCTGGGTCAATTTTAAGAGTTAACATAGTATTAATCAAAGAGAGAAAAAGCTCACCTTATACTCGAACCCAAAGTGGACTGAGATTTTCTTTCTCTTCTCCTTAGCCCCTACTTTCTGGCCATCTGGTCCCATGGCTGTGGGTCGCTCCTGCCAGAAATTTGCCCTTGTGGTGGCCTGGCCTCAGAAAGTTGTTCTCGGACTAGGCTTTAGGCCTCTCCAACACAGGCTGCAAGGACTCACTCTCCTTCTCCCAGGAGCAGAAAGCGATGCCAGTTGGTGCTTAGACTCACCAGAGACAAGCTTGACTTTCAGTTTTCTGGTTAGGAAAGGTCCCCGCTTGGGCTCTACCCTGGGCCACACTCCTTAACTTTCACCCGGAACGCCAGAGTTCACACTTGCTTCCTGCAGCCCCTGATCCCCCGCCTGATATCCAAGCCTTCATCGGGCTATTTTGGAGGTGTGCATCTTAAAGGGGAGCGTCTTTATCTCCAGGCTCAGGGACCAGACTAGGCGACATTTCCCCTCCCCCATTGATTTCAAGTGCACGCCACGCTCCGAATCTCCAACCCGAGATAAAATAAACCTTCCTCCTCCTCCGACAAAACCTTTGTGTCCGCGCCGCTAATCCTCCCGGAGCAGGAAGGTGCGACGCGCTTTGTTTCGGGAGTGAATGAAGACAAGCGCTTGCACCTTGGCGCTAACCAGACAATAAATTAATCCACTTGAAGGTTGTTATCCGAGATGGGATGTGCCGGGGACTGAGAGCTCAGCCACATACTGCACCAGGGAAGGAGTTTCTTTTTAACCTCTTTCACTCCAAAAAAAGAAGAAAAGGAATGAAATCAAACAAATCAGTGTTTCGTAAAGACATTGCATTTTCAATGACTGGAAGCGATTTGTGGGTAGGAAGGCGAGGGGTGCCACCTAGGACTGCAGAAGATTTGGGCTCCTCAAGCCTCCCCTCCTTAGAGCTGGCCCACAAGGTGCTCCCCAGGACTTTTTCTGCCCTAAACTCCCCTGGAGGACACACCTAAGTTACAAGTTTTCACCAGACTGAAAGGGGAAGGATGTGACCGGATCCGGCTCCCAAAAGGCTATCTAGACCATAACGGAGAAAGGAGAGGTGTGGGGGCGGGGCCGAATAACACCCCAGCACGCCCACTTCACCAAGCCGGGCTCCGGGGCGTGGGGTGTGCCCAGGCCTCTCCTCACTTTCCAAAAGTATCTTCCTTTCTTGCCTTGTTTGCCGCGGTTTGGACCTTACCTCTCCCCCAACAGGGGGCGTAAAGCTGTGGTGTGGGGCAACTGAGAAGCTGGGACGCAGGGTGCACCTGGGTAGTCCCCGTGCTCAGGAACTCAGAAAAGGCGCTCTTGTTTGAGCTACCTGGGAAAGTAAACAGGTAAACACTGGGCTGACTTGGAGGGCCACTTGTCCTGGAGTGGGGCCACTTAGCCTGTGTACATTCACCTCCCCTCCGGGGCCTCTGGCGATTGTTCAGCTCCCCAAGACTCCCTCTCCAGCCGCCTGCGCTTCAATCCCTCCGGAACCCAGAGCGGTAGAGAGGAGCTTAGCCGCCTAAGAAATCTCCCAAAGGAGGTTCCCTCCAGCCTCTGGGGAAAAAGATTCCCTTGCTCCTCTCCTCCACCTCCCCTCAGGGCCTGTGCCTCCCTTTGCGCCCATACTAATGGTAGGAAGAAGGAATACAGACTTCTGAGATTTGTAGAGCACCTGGGACCCCAACGCTGAGGATAAACACCAGGGACAGGGGACCTCTAGCCGTCCCAACAACCTGGCAGGGGGTGCTAGTTGGTGCTGCACACCAAAGACACCCAAACTAGATTCAGGCCTAGAACGCGCTGTGATCAAACTTCCAGACATATCTCAACTTCTTCCCCAAGTTCACAGCTGCAGAAGGCCCCTAGCAAAGTGCTCACCAGCTCCCAGCTGCCCACAGAGCTTAAAGCCCCAACCCAAACGTGATAGAACCAGAACAGTGTCTTCTCCTGGTTGCAAGATGGAACCTGGAGAGAAGTTACTAACAAGTCTCCAGTTGGGGAGACTAGAGCTGAAACTGGTGTGAGGCCACACGGATTGTTTGAAACTGACAGGGTGGGAATGGTGGGGACATTAATAAAGGGCGGCGTGGAGCTGGGTCTTCAGCTTGCTGGGAATGCAGAATCTCCCTGGACAGGAGATCTAGGGCTGGAAAAGGCTGGGCAAGGCCGGGCTGTGGTGCTCCCAGAGAGACCTCTTGAGGAGTCCTCGGAATGCAATCACCTGTTTAATTTGTGTGGAAAGGTGCTGGTGCTGGTCCCAGCTCTTCCCTGCTGCACGAAATTGGGAAGAACTTGGAGCTTGCTTTGGCGCAGGACTTGCCCCTGGCCGCCAGCTGGTCCCGAGCCGTCCTCCTGGTGTCTGCAGGCCACTCCTGGGGGACTTGCATTTTATGATCTTCCTCTAACAAGCAGAGTTTCTCCCCTTCAATTATGAGCCTCCCTGCGGTCTCCCAGCGCCTTTTCAATTGCAAATGTCAGCGCTCTGGAAGCGGACAAGGGAACTACACGGGCGACGAAGCGATGGGGAAAATGGACTTGCGAGGTCCCAAGAGGGAGACCCTGAGCGCAGCGGCTCCGGCTCCGGCTCCGCAGGGCACGAAGCACAGTGGCTGGAGGCGAGGCGGAGGTTCCTGAGACCAAGGCAAGAAAAAAACGTGAGCCCAAGCTGGGGTGAATGTGGAGGAGGAAGCTGATATCCAGCTGTTGGCCTGTGCTGACAGGCAAAGTGAAGCCCCACCAGTGCTCCTGGAAGGGAACCCTTCGACTTGAGGCGTGGAAGGTCTCTGCTGGTGGAGACCAAGAAGGCAGGCACAGTGGGGAGCTCGGTGTTCCAGAATTGAGCTGGGGTCTCCTTCTCCAGGCCCCATTGTCAACACTCACTCTCCAAGATGAATTCCCAGGAGCCTGAATCCAGTGGGAAAACAGTGGTCTCTCAGGTGCTTGACCTACTAGGGAGGCTCCCAGGGAGAGGGGAGGGGCCAGACAAAGGTGGGCAGGATGATTACACCTTGGGAGAAAGGCCCTATATGTTGGAGGAAGGGAGAGAAACTTTGGGAATGGAGCTAGGTAGTTCCAAGGTGAGGAAATGAGCGAACTCTGAGAAGGAGCCTGGAGGTAACATACACACCCCCAAGATGGCTCTGAGGAAGTGCAAAAAGGGACACTTCTTGCTAAAAGGCCAATTTTCCTAACCCAAGAATTGTTTGACCTGGTCCAACCAGACTAATTTCTGGCCTTTCCCCATCCCTGGAGACTGCTCGGGTCCCAAGATTCCCCCCCCCCACCCCCGCCTTCATTGGGAGAGAGGAATAAGGGGAGGAACCACAGGAGGGTCTTTTCTGCAATGCTTGATGAGGAACTTTCTCTCACCAGTTATTTATTTAGCAGTGGACTAACAATGGCTGGGCCTGCCCCTGTTTCCAAACTCAGCCCGCCCCCCACCCCAACTCCTGGAGGACCAACTTCCTTGCTCCAACAGGACAGGGCAGAGAGCTCCCACGTGAAAGGGGGGAGGGGAAGGCAATGGGGAGAGAAGCTGAGAAAGACAGAGACTGGAGAGAAGAAAAAAGCACGAAAAGTAATGGGTTCGAGGAACACGATTCAAACCAGTTTCTAATTCTTGCTGGGGAAAAAAGAGAAAGGAGGGGGAGAAAGGAGAAAAGAAAGAGTAGGAGGAGAAAGAGAGGAATGGGGAGCGTCGACATGAAGGGGTTTCCTTAATATTGTGGACGGATTCAGAAATGAATGAAGAGATAGTCCATTGAAAAGGGTTGAACGCCATGACAACTAGGAACAGCCTTAGATTTATTCCAAACAGTTAGGACACGTTGAAAGAGAGCGTCAATCATGTATTATTTAGCCACTGAAATAAATGCAAAAACCGAGCCGGGACAAAGGCTTCCAACGGGAGCGGGACATTTGTCTACATTTCGCTCATTGTCCGCAGCTTAGCAATCGGTTTGTATTTGTGTTTGCCCGGGTCCGACCACCCAGGACGCGCCGACGAGGGGCTCGCTCTAACCTGGGCCATTGTCACCCACGTCACATACTGGGGGCGAGGCAGCCAGGGCTGGAGAAAGCCGCCGTGCGGCTCGGGGAGAGGCGCCCTCGCCAGTCGCTGGCTACCCGGGGGCCGCAGGGGCGCGGCGGCGGCGACAGCTGCGCGTGGAGCAGACGGGGCGTCCGCGCGTTCTGCTCCATACCACGAGTGCTAGGGAGGAGGCCCAGGCTAAGGGCAGAGGGGAAGGCGAGACCCGGACCTCTGCGCGCAGCCCTTTCTGCTCCCCCCGACCCCCTCACCCCTACCCCCGGGCAAAGCACCTTCACGACGCTTTTATTGGGACGGCCGGGAGCGTCAGGTAGCGAACTTTCCCCTCAACGACTCCCTCCCCCACAAAAAAAGTGGAAAGAGGGTCGGGACGTACTGTTTTGACTTCTCTTCCCCAGCTCCCAGGAGAAGGTGCTGTCCCTGGAAAGTTCAGTTCCCAGGCTGGCGAGAGGTTGGGAACTTCACACAAACCTAGTGCAAGCTGGGAGCCTGGAGCT
Source organism: Suricata suricatta (assembly GCF_006229205.1). Taxonomy (NCBI): domain Eukaryota; kingdom Metazoa; phylum Chordata; class Mammalia; order Carnivora; family Herpestidae; genus Suricata; species Suricata suricatta. The sequence continues at coordinate 61,500,705 of NC_043711.1, forward strand.
AGTTAGTACTCCCATTGCGCCCCCGGGGTGACTAAAAGGAGACGGAATTTAAGGACTTGCTTGGGAGGACACTCCGAAGAAAACAGTACCATCCGCCTGTCCTACGACCCCCTCCCCCACGGCTTTCGGGGTCCTCACCCAGGCTGGATACAGCGCCCCGGTCCCCCCACCCCTCCCCTCTCTCTTCCCGCCGCTCCACCACTGCTGGAGGCTGGAGAGGGAGGGGGCTGGAAAGCGAGGCATAATAAAGGACAAGAAGGGCGTGCGGCCTTCTGCCCTTCCCTCCACCCGGAGAACGCGGCCCGCGGAGCCTAGAGGCGGCGGGGCCGGGGACAGAACCCGAAGAACCCGACCCAAGTTCGAGTTTCCCAACCCCCCACCCCGCCCCTCCCTGGGCCGCCCGCAAAGCAGCGAGTGAATTGCTCAGTCCACCCCGGCCGCTTAGAAAAGGAAGGGGGTTGGGGAGAGAGAGGCGGAGTGAAGGAAATAAATAAGTCTTTAGCAAATAAAGGGTGGCTGGAGGGGGGTGGGGTCGTTCGGTGGTAGCTCCGGCCAGCCCCGAGACGATCCCTCTCCTGGGTTTCGGGCTCTTCGGCGTTAACTAGAATCAATTACTTGCCTTGTCATTTCTAGTACTCATCCTTAAGCCTCAACCAAAATATTGACCTAGGAGGCTTACAGAAGTTGGGCTCTTGCCATTTGAACCGGATCTTGTTTAGGGAACCGCCAGCGGTGAGGAGGAGAGATTTCCGCGGCTCAGCCTTCGCCTCCTCCCCTTTTTCCAAAGGCACCACAAATCGCCAATTTTCTGGCTTGCTAGGGGCGGGCGCACGGGGGCGGGGAGGTAGGAACCGGTGAATGTTAAGGAGTTTTTTGTTTTGGGTTTTTTTTTTTTTTTTTTTTTTTTTTTTTTTTTTTGCTCCTCTCTGTTTCTGTTTTGTTTTTTCTCCTCCTCCTCTGCTTTTTTAAAGATGCAATTTGTTAAAACGGCCTTTTCAAGTGTGTGGACTCGCGAGCGACGCGTTGGTCCTTTGTATGTAAATACTGGGTAAAAAAGGCTCGCCCCGTCTTTGCAATTAATTGACACGTTACACCTCTCATCGTGCTCTAGAGGGCCGTTGGCTGGGAGCGCGGAGCTCCCCAAAACCCACAATTTCACATCTGCAAATACTGTCTTCATCCACTTGACTTCCAAGACCCGCCCACACGTGTTCAACCTTTGCGTTTTAATGTCTCCCCCCCCCTTTTTTTCCAACCCTTCTCTCGCTCCCTCTCTCGCTCCCCCTCCCTCCCTCTCTCTCTCTTTCCCTCCCTCTCTTTCTCCCCCTCTTCTCCCCCCCTCTCCCCAGGTTCGTGAGTGGAGCCCAGCCTTATATGGACTGATTGCTCGGGCAATGGCCCATTTTTTCCTCGCCACCAGCCGCCACCGCGCGCCGAGCGGCCGCCGGAGCCCGAGCTGACGCCTCCTTGGCACCCCTCCTGGAGTTACAAACTAGGGCCCGGCCCAAAGCGCTCTGCGCGCTGGCCGCCCAGTCCCCGCGTCCATTTCCGCGTGGTTTCAGAGAAGACACAGGCATTGCGTTTGGGTTTTTTTTTCCTCCCCTCCCCTTCCTTATAGTTTCTTTCTCTTTATTTAAATAATTATTATCTCAATAATTAAAACTCACCCCCTCCTCCCCTCCCCCTCCCCCCCAACACCCCCTCCCCGCCCCTACTGGGAAGTGCCACGAATTGACCAAGTGAAGCTACAACTTTGCTGCATAAATTGCGGGGTCTTGAGCCATGTCTCTGACCAACACAAAGACGGGGTTTTCGGTCAAGGACATTTTGGACCTGCCGGACACCAACGATGAGGAGGGCTCGGTGGCCGAAGGGCCAGAGGAGGAGAGCGAGGGGCCGGAGCCCGCCAAGAGGGCCGGGCCACTGGGGCAGGGCACCCTGGACACGGTGCAGAGCCTGCCCCTGAAGAACCCCTTCTACGACAGCAGCGACAACCCATACACGCGCTGGCTGGCCAGCACCGAGGGCCTCCAGTACTCCCGTAAGTAGCGAAACTTGGCCGCTGCGGCCGTGGCGCCTTTCTTCCCATGGCTGAAGCCCGGGCTGGACACTGGGGGAGAAAGAGGAAGGAGTCATTTAAACTCAGACCCCTCGCCCTGCTTCCCTGGAAATATTTTTAACACTTGTTAATGATGCTCTAACTCTTTCCTCATTTTCAACCCCAACCGCCCCCTCCCGCCCCCCCCCACCCCGTCCCCGTACCGGAAAAAAACTTGGTCTCGGATATTTTTTCAAAGCAAGAAATTGGTAGAAAGGGGGAGGGGAATACCTCCCAAGGGCTGGTTACAGAAGTCAACCCAAGACTGATGGGCTCCGGTCGGAACACCCCCACTTCCCCACCACAACAGCCGGGAGGGACTGGCCTTGAGCACTGGAGAGAGCCAGGGAGCCTCGGGGTACGGGTAGAGGGTGGGGGAGGCTCCCGGTAGCTCGGGTATAAATAGCTCACCCTGCCCCCTTGCAGGATCATAGAGGACGCTTTGTGCGGTGCGGAGGGTGTCCAGAAAGTCCGAAAGCAAAAACGAAAGCCCCCAAAAACCTGCCTTAAATGGCCGAGACGATCAATGCCGGGATTGTGGGGGTTTTCTTTTAAAAATCTGCCCACGTCCCTCCGGAGAGGAAACTGCTTAAGGGGGCCGGAGCCCTTAACCCGGCAACAATCTTCTCCGCGCGCCACTTCCCCCAAACACGCACCCACATTGTGCGAACCCCTAGAAACGCGAGCCTGGAGCTCCCCATTCAAGTCGCTTTTCCTCTTTCCCCTGGAGGAAGCCAACGGCTTCGTCGTGCAGGGATCAGGGCGGGGGTCAAGGAGAAGGCAGTAGGGCCAGGCTTCGGGGCGCGGAGGGCCGAGGGCGCACGGAGGATCCCGGGCGCTCAGGGTCTGGCCGTGCCGGCTCGAGGCCTCCAGGCGCTTGACGCGCTTCTCTCTCCCCCAGTGCATGGGCTGGCGGCCGGCGCGGCGCCCCAGGACTCAGGCTCCAAGTCCCCGGAGCCCTCGGCTGACGAGTCACCGGACAATGACAAGGAGACCCCGGGCGGCGGGGGGGACGCGGGCAAGAAGCGGAAGCGGCGGGTGCTCTTCTCTAAGGCGCAGACCTATGAGCTGGAGAGGCGCTTCCGGCAGCAGCGGTACCTGTCTGCGCCCGAGCGCGAGCACCTGGCCAGCCTCATCCGCCTCACGCCCACGCAGGTCAAGATCTGGTTCCAGAACCACCGCTACAAGATGAAGCGAGCCCGGGCGGAGAAAGGTATGGAGGTGACGCCCCTGCCCTCGCCGCGCCGGGTGGCCGTGCCCGTTTTGGTCAGGGACGGCAAACCGTGCCACGCGCTCAAAGCCCAGGACCTGGCAGCCGCCACCTTCCAGGCGGGCATCCCCTTTTCGGCCTACAGCGCGCAGTCTCTGCAGCACATGCAGTACAACGCCCAGTACAGCTCGGCCGGCACCCCCCAGTACCCGACAGCACACCCCCTTGTCCAGGCCCAGCAGTGGACTTGGTGAGCGCCGCCCCTACGAGACTCGCGGCCCTAGGCCCAGGCCCCACCCTGGCGGCGGCGGCGGCGGCAAGGAGGACTCGGTCCTTATGGTGGTTGTTATTATTATTATTATTATTATTATTATTATCATTATTATTGTCGGTGTTATTATTCCGGAGTCGAGTTGACTCTTGACTCCATTGAGGAGGCGCCGGGAGGTTGCCTGCCTCTCCTTGGAGTGGCAGATTACATCCACGCAACTCTGCCCCATCCCTCTCTCCTCCAAAGGAGGAGACCATTGGAGAGGGCTGAACTCAAAGCCGTGTTTACAGAATGTTTGCGCAGCTACGCTTCTTTGCCTCTCCCTGGGGGGACCAAACCTTCCCTGCGATAACGTCCTCACTTGAGAATGAGAAAAAGACCAACACATCCCTCCTCCCCGCTTTTGTGAATTTTGTAAAATATGTTTGTGTGAGTAGCGATATTGTCAGTCGTCTTCTTCTAAAGCAAGTGGAGAACACTTTAAAAATATAGAGAATTTTTTCTCCCCTCTTTTTTAAATAAGAAAATGCTTAATATTTATGGCCATGTAAACGTTCTGACAACTGGTGGCAGATTTTGCTTTTCGTTGTAAATATTGGTGGTGATTGTTGCCAAAATGATCTTCAGTGCGGGCCTGTTCTCCCTTGGGGCCCAACTCCTTTCTTTGTGGTTTGTTTTTGGTTTGCTTCTGTTTGGTTACTCCTGTTTTCTTTTCCTTTTATATTTTGTTCAGTGCAAACATTTCTCAAATATGAAAAAGGAAAAAAATGTGTAGGCGAGAAGCCCCCTGCCCCAGCTCCGGGTCCTGACCCCTGGAACTTGGAGCTCAGCAGTTCCGAGCCGTTCCCCAAGAGCGCCGGGCGCTGAAAGCTTTCAATTTTTTAAATAAGAATTTTAATAAAAATCCTGTGTGTAAAAAAAACCAAGCCCGGCCCTTCCGTTTGTCTTACTTTGTCGCCCTGCGCCGGGTCTGAGGCCTCATCTGCGCTTCCCCTTGGTGCTGGGAACCGGGGACGCCCTGGGCTCTGGAGTGGCTCCCGGAACAGGCCTCTTCCGGGCAGGCGGGCCCGGCCCCGCGCGTCGGGTCCCGGGCTAGGGCGGGAGTACTTGGCCTCAGGCCTTCGAGCTGTCGCCCGGAAGCCCAAGGTTGTCTGCCTTCTCCCAGGCCTCTATCCTGGCCTCTAGCGCCGCCTGAATCGCCTGAATCGGGGACCGCAGCATCCTGGCTTCGGGAGTAAAACTGACTTTGGAAAACGCCATGGCAAAGGGAGCAAGCCCCCCTCGCTGGCCCAAATCGACGAGTGGCTGCTTCAGTCTGAGAAGCTGTTGAAGCCACTACACTCAATGACTTTCACTTTGTTGCATTTGATTTACCTCCACGGAGAAGGGGGGTGGGGATGCTGAGGTTGAGCTAGTCGGCTTTCTCTCTACTCCCCACCCCTTTTTCAAAATCCGCTGACTGGAGGCAATCTAGGAGACTGTTCCAAGACCAGAGCTCGGAGCCTCGGAGCGGAGAGGGAAGAAGGGTTTTGGGGTACTCGAAGCTTTGGCAATAAGGAGCGTGGTGACCAGGACATGGGGGATGAAGGGAGCTGCTGCAGCCTCTTCTAGGCTCTTGGGCCTGGGAGAGCCGGGGAGCAAGAGTCAGTGGCAATCCCAACAAGTGGAACCTTCCCTCTCTCTTCCGTCCCCATCCTTTCTAGGTTTCCAGCCCCCAAACCCGGGTCTGGAACCCACGCCTTCTCCCCTCCTAGCATTTGGCTGTGCGAGACCCTCCAGGCCAATCCTTTGGCGTGAAACTGAGTGAACTGCTTGCTAGAAAGTAGGGTTTGGAGGTGGGGTGGTGCACCCCGGACTGCAGGGCTGTGGGGTGGGGAGTGGGCAGCTAACAAACAGACCCCAGTTTGCCCGGGGGGGAGGGCGCATCAGCCCTTCCCAGATAGGGATTCTATCCCACCCTGATCGTTGGGAGATCTCTTTAGAGGATGATGGTGCACACTTGCCGGCGAGGCGGGGGGAGGGGAGCATCTCAGGGGGTCTTGCTTGGAGGAAGGGGGCGCTTCCCTCTTCCATCTCACGGATTTCGGAAAATACCGGGGCCTATGTAGCTCAGAGCCCAGCGAGCGCTGAGATACCTTGGGATTGATAGCCCCATTCGGAAATTGTATCTCTCGTTTTCTCTTGAGCTTTATGGCTGGGAAGGGGAGGTAGGGGGTGAGGAGGCAGAGCAAAGGGAGCGGTCCCAGCTGACTTTCTCGCTCCCTCTAGTTGATGATCAGATTTAATTCAATATCTAAAGTAAACATGATTATCCGTGTGACCAAATCTGCGCGTCAATAGCACTCAGTGCAACACGCCCAGGGACGTGATTACACGTTATTCCTGCGTTGCGCACCCACCCCTGGATAAATGAGGGCATTGGAGTCTTTTTAATATCCTCCTAAATGTCCTTCCCCATCTCCAGGGTCATTCAGGTTCATCCAGGTTCACCCAGATTTTCCTTATTGCTGAGAAGTCTCCTTTTGTTCCCCACACTAGCTTGGAAACGTTTGGGGTTTCGTTCTTGCTATTTGTAAAGGCCAAGAGAATTCTCCCCAAATAATTTATTGTTCAATAGTCAAATGCCCAACTTGCCCTATACCAAGCACTCAAGACCCCACCGGTCTGGTACCTTCCCTGTACCCCTCAAATCCACCAGGAAGGGAGGTAAGACTTCTTGGAGTGGGTTTGTCAGGAAGCCTGAAGCACAGCCCCAAGACTCCAGCTGATTTTGACTGTTCCACGCCCTAGGGCTTGGGGAGGGGGGCGGGAATGATCATAGGAGCCCCCTTAGGCCACCAAGGAGGAAGGAGGCAAAGTGGAAGGTCCAGATTCTCCAAGGCTTCCACTGAGTGCGCCTTGGGGGCAAGCTGAGGGTGCATTTTGGGCGGTGGCCAGGACTGCAGGCCTGCAGTCTGGGTATGCGGTTGAGCGGCTGGGAGCCGGGGAGGTGGGTCCGGCGCCCGCCTCTCTCTGTCCTCGGGTCCCCATGGAGTCAATAAAAGCGCCCGCGGAGCCCTGTGTGGCCCTAACCCCAGCGCCCTGGGAGCGCACCCGGCGCAGGGTCCGCTTCGGCAGTCTATCTTCGCCCAATCTACAGCGGGCCGCACAAAAACGGCACAATGGGAGAGCTGGGAGCCGGGGATGTTAGAGGCGTGCATATTAAAAAGAGACAGAGAAAGGATCGCAGGGGACTGAGAGAGGGGAAGAGGGAGAAGGGGCCCGCAGTCCCTCCCCCTCCACCCCGCACCATTCAGCGCGCTTATCGCGGGCAGTGAATCCCGGAGTCAGGCAGAAGTCTCCTTGGGGTTTTGTTGGGCCTGTCACTGGGTCCCTTTGTCATCTGCGGGCTCCATGCTGGATTCCATATGGCCAGCTGGGCCGAGGGAGCGCGAGGAGGGACCCGCACAAAACCCAAATTGTGTCCGGCTTTCAAACCCTGTATTGTTGTCTGTGAAAGGAAGACGCATTAAAAATTCGTGCTATATCTATTGGGGAGGAGGCTGGAGGAGGGGAAAAAAGCCACCCCTGTCTTTGATGGCTTCAGAGGGCGCTTGCCCCGCCTAGGCCCTGTGACACACTGAGAGCTGGATCTCTCTCTCTCTCTCCTCTCTCTCTCTCTTTTCCTCTCTTCTTCCTCTCTTCTTCCTCTCTCCTCTTTCTCTCCATCTCTCTCTCTCTCTAGTCTGTCTCTGTCCTCTGTCTCTGTCTCTTCTACCAAACATTGGTTCTAATGCTCAGGCTCGGGTATATGAACTGCCTTCAGGGTCTGGGCTCCTTGCTCGCACTTTGCTTGCTCCTGTGCACTGTAACTGAGAGCTAGGCTTGGTCTGCCTGGGAGCTTCTCATGGAAGCCACCGGTCAGTGCAGGCCCAGGGCTCAGGGATGTTCGGGTCCTTCAAACTTCAAGGTTCCAGAGTAAATGCTTCTGCCAAGTCATGATGTCCCCACACGTGGCACGACCCTTCCTAGCACTGCAGGAAACACTCGGAGAGACCCAGGGGGCTGCTCAGGCCTGGCCCAGCTCCGTTTCAGGTGGAGCTGGTTCTGAAGCCACTTCTGCCCAGCCAGACCCTTCTGTTACCAACCCCGGTAATTCGAATTATGGGCGGGGATCCCTCTGGCATCTCGGTGCGACGAGGAAGCCGGTTCAGAGAGTTCTTTCACCTCCACCCTCCTCGCTTTGGGAGAAGAACTTGAGCTTTAATTCTCAGTATCTCCTGAATCACTTTGGTTGGTAAAGTTAAGTAACTGGGACACAGAGCAGAGCTTCCAAGGGATTTGCCGGTTTCGCCTCACCCAAGCAGTCTGAGTTATCAGGGGCAGTTGGAGAGCATTTGGGCCATGTGCCTCCCCGCTCCTCCCCCCCCGCCCATCTATAGCCCAGTCAAAAGCTCCCATAAGCAACCCCTAAACAAACAAAGAGCTCATGCTGTGGAAGTAAGCACAGAACCCACACACGTTGCCCCTTAGGCCAAGTCACTCAGCCCTTAATGAGTAAAACTAGGTCGGAGGAGAGACCAGCTAATCCCAGATGGAGGCCTCCCTTTCCTGTTTAGTACTACTGTCATATTTCATAGAATCAGAATACTTGCTAAGAGGAGGAATCCCCTTGTCAATGTTCCCCACACCAGCCAGGGGAAGCACTTATTTTTCTTACCTATTGACTGTTAGGCTTAGTAGAGACCTGGTGTGGATTTCTCGAGCCTTTTCAAGAGCCTGGTCATTGAAAAGCTAATCCAATATTTACCAAGCATAAGGACAGTTCTCGGACGTATTTATTAAGGCCCATCACTAAGTGATTACTTGGACTGAAGACAAAGGCGAAGGGAGGGTACATCCCAGAGCACCAGATCCTGCCCGGGTGGGGGGGGGTCTCCCCACCCATAAGTAGGAAACCAGGCGCAAACTTGTGAGATGCTGAGGTTCCTCTCCCGTGCTTAAGTGGCGTGTGGATTAGATATTGTGTTGGCCGGTATTTCAGGAAATATGTACTTGTGGCTTCCTGAGAGGCCAGGCACAATGACACTCTAAACTGTGTCGATATATCATCTTTTATCCAGGATCTGCAAATAAACCCCTGATCCCCCCAACGCATTATAGCCACTGCTATCTCTCCAAGGAAGCGATCTGAGTTTTATTGCTTTTGCCAACGCCCCAAGCCTGCCTCTCTCTCTCTCTCTCTCTCTCTCTCTCTCTCTCTCTGTCACACACACACACACACACACACTCCCCTCTTCCACGCAATCTGGTTTTTAAAGGCTCTAATATTCTTTTTCCTCCCGGGGCATCATTATTAATAAACAGGCGATATAGGCCTCGGCGCCGCCACCCGAGCAAGTATGGAAACACAGGCCCGCAGGCCACCTGCCCGCGTGCGTTTCTTGCTACCAGAAGACGCACAGCCTCCGGCGGGAGAAACTGGCGTGGCCGCGCGCCGCCGCCGACACCAGGAGGCGCCCGAGCTCTGCGTTCTGGCCACAGCGCTGCGCGCCCTGCCCTCGAGCAGGCAAGGGCCGCCAGGCAGCCCGGCTTCCCGGTCCTGGGCTGTATTACCGTGGGAAAGAGGCCGAAGCCCGGAGAGGGGGCCCAGGAGGAGTTGGCGGCTCCGAACCAGGATTAGAGCGTGCAAGTCAGACGGCTCCATCACAGCTTGCTGGTGCACAGGAGGTTCAGAAAGTGCGCATGGACAGAAGTAATCTGTCCTTGAGGACACTCTTGTTCCTCGTTCGTAGTTTCCGCATCCTTCCTCCATGCACGTGCCACTTGCAGTCTCCGCCCCCGCTTCCCATCCAGTTGGGCCACAAACAACACAAACACGCCCAGTGGTGCAAGTGTGCGCTGGCCACTGAGAAGGCTCCACCACTCTTGGCGGTCTCTGGGAACCTGAGCGGTACCACGCACGTATCGGCTCCTATGAGTGAACGCAGAACAGGCAGTTCGGTAAGGGAGCGAGAAAGTGCTTCCAAAGTGGATTCTGAGTTTGGCTGGGGGCTGAAGTAAGGTTTACTAGAAAGGAGAGACTCTCACCTCTCGTTCACCTTGAGTCGGAACTCCTGCTACTCCTGCCCTTATCCTATCCAGATTCCAGCGGGTGCTGCTAACTGCGACGAAAGAAGTCTACACCACCTTGTGCGTCTCTCTTTCCCAGCAGGTAGGGGAGAGAAGTGCAGTGGCGCCATCTGGCCACCAGGAGGAGACGCCACGCCGACGCCGGGCTTTGGGGTCTGGGCGAAGGAAGCAAGAATGCACCCCACTCCAGCGGAAAGTACCTTGTACTGAAACATCGCCTGGGGGCGCAGGAGGTATCTGAGAGTGGAAAGGACACCAGCTTGTAGATGCCTCCTACTTCCCACCCGGCTCTGGTGCCTTTCTGAAAGGCTGGGTCTGGGACAGTGGACTAGGAGTTGAAAGGGTTAAATTCTTCATTGTGCGCCCCCGAAAATAAGACCTGCAATTCCAGTTTGTTACATTGATTTTTTCCGTGCATCCCCGAGGTGGAAATACCTCCCATTAAAGGTACTCGTGGCTGCAAACGTTGATCCTTTTACTTTCTTGAGCCCCTCTCCCTCTCCCTCCAACCAGTGAACGATGTGAGATTAGGGAGTTTGCAGTGCCCAAGTTGTCCGCGGGATGGCACGATTGGATAAGAAAAGGTTTCTGCGCCGGTCACTGCCCCGGGTGATAGCGTGAGCTTGGACACCTGCAGGATTTACGAGATGTCTCAGTGAAGTAGTCTTCACATCAAGACTGGTGTGTGCGTGTGTGCATGGGCGCATGTGCAGGTTCTTCCACTTTTTCTGTAGAATGAAGGACAGATTGCTCAGTCTTAATTCCAGAAGAATTAAAACTGCCCTTGAACTTGGCGCCTGGAACCTGAGAAAGAGGATAACGGTATCCCTCCCAGCCCAACCTCTTTCTTCCTCCCCCACCTCCCAGCTCTGCCAGCTGCTGATGCTGACACCGCGTGACTGCCACAATAAAGACAGAACATTTCCATCACTCCAAATTTTTCCCTCCAGTGAGAATGCTTGCAGATGTCAGTTGAAAGCCTTTGATGAAAACATCCCTTTCCTTGCTGCTTGTTTCACCCTTTCACCTTGGTTCATAAAATGGTATAAAGAAAGCCACAGTTCTCTGTCCCAGTCCCCATACCTGAAGATGATGACCACTACCATCATTTATTAAGTATCCAGTGTGGTCAGGCACCTGTTAGGTACTTCTACATCCTCTTATCTGATTGTCACACCCAACTGTCCTTATACAGATGAGGAAACTGAGCCTCAGAGAAGTACCCTGAGTATGGACAAGGGAGTGTTCTTACAAAGAAAAAGTCCTAGGGTGGAGGTAAGATTTGCCGCATTGTTCAATCCTATTGCAGGGAGCAGGTTTGGGCATAAACTCCCTCCTGTTCTAGAGAAGGCAGCTGGGTGGCAGGCTTCTCCACAGAGCAGGGTTCTGCCATTCCCATCACCAGCAGGAGCTCAGGTAGCAGGCTAGCTGGTCAGGACAATGCCAGGCCCTTGACCTCTTCCAGGAAGCTTGAACACCAGCTCCTCCACTGAGTACCATGAAGCTGTCCCAGGCCAGCGAGTGTTCCTGAGAAGTGAGGCGGAACAGCACGAAGGGTCCACCTGAGGGGCACCCTCTGAGTCTGTTGTCATGGCTGGGCCCATGGCCTGCCATCTCTTTGGTTTTGATGAAGGAAGCAACCTCTCTGTCCTGCCAGAATGATAAGGGGTACAAGAAAAATCAATTTGCAATTGCCCATTGGTCTTATATCTTTAAATGATTACCTGTCTTTTACCTGATATGGGGGAAATGGAAAATAAGTTAACATGTTCTTTCAGGGATAGTGCTGGGAGATTCACAAGAACTATTCAAAGGAGTTTTACTTAATCATTTGCTTCCAGACCTCTCTAGTTGAAACATAAAAGAGTCTGCTAGTTACAACATAAAAGAGTTGCTTCAGCATAGACTGATGGTGGAGGATAGACAAGGTGGAGGTAGGTTTTTGAGGTCAAGCCTAAGGAATCTGATTGTTGTCAATGACAGCGGATCAGACACCTGATGGTCTGACCATGAAAAACATTTTTGAGAAATGGCCAGTCCCTCTCCACGGGTGCACATAGCCAGCTTCTCCGAGTGTGAAAGATGTGGCTTTAATTCCTGCTGCCACAGCACTGGATAGGGGACGTGTCCATTGCAGAGAGCAGCATGGTGCCCACAGCCCCTGGGCACTCTCTGTGCCCACATGTGCCAATGGCTGTCTACTGCCAGTGCTTGTGGGTCACTGCCTGAAGGAGGAACAGGGTGGGGGGGGGCTGCTAGTCTCCTGGGACAGTTGGCAAGTACTGGGAAGTTCATGGTCCTCAACCAATTTTAGGTGGCATTTGATGGCCATATAGCACAGCTTCCCTGCCCCAGATAGAACAAGGACCCGTGTCCTATGCCATCACCCAGATGTCTACAGTGGGAGGGAACTGCACTGTCCTCAGTGTCCTCAGTCTGCTCGTTCACACGCCCTGTGCTGGCTTCTTTTCTTTCCCTGTCTTACCTCCCCACTTCCTTGTTGGTCCTTCCTGGGATCCTTGTCTTATTAACTACTTGAACATGAATTCTTGTCTCAGGCTCTGAGACAGACCCTGTAAATCTCACTTCAACCTTCATCTTAGACCTGTTGGCTTCTCAGAGGTGACCCATGACCTAATGGTGCATCCCAGTGACTTCTCCCCCCATGTGCTCCCTGGGAACGTCCACTATTCATGCATCTTTCCGTCCTAATTAGTTTGGGGTGGCAAGGGATCAGTGGGCCAAGCCACTGTATAACGAGGGACACAGAGACTAAGCAGAAGCTGGCCAGTCCCTTTGTCTGCTCAGGGTCAAGCCTGGGACATTCACCTGCCCTCATGCAGACTCAGAGCTCTGGCTCTGGCTCTGGCTCCCTCAGAATTCATCTTCAAGACCAGTAACTTGGTCTTTTCCCATCAGAAAGGGGAACCCCAACTTCTCTGAGTACAGCTTACATTCCTGCTTCCCAAGAGGAAGAATCTGATTGGACGGGGTGGCACTCTTCAGTTGGCAGAATCCCCTCTAGTCAGGCTCCAGGTCCCAAACACCTGATGGGCAGTCGGCTTCCCTGAAGTCCAGTCTACATGGTGATCTTTGGCTTGGGAAC
>NC_043711.1:61518500-61529278 GCF_006229205.1 Suricata suricatta
TACTGAAAACATATTTTTATGTTAAATATCAATATTTTAGAGCTTTCTGCTGAAAATTTCAATGAGGTCTGTTTCTAAAAGGTATGATGGATCAAATCCTCTTAATAAAAGTAACACAATATGTCACCCTAGTTTGTGCACAATTCAAGCTTTTAATCAGCCTCATAATATGTAACCTTTCTGCGGAAATAAACAATTTAGATGCAGTGTGAATATCTACCAGAACCAAAAACAGACATGATCATATGGTCTCTCTGAGGCACAGGAGGAGGGTATTTTAGGTTTTCATTGTGTGCCTTCTATACTCTTGAATTGTATTTCTACATGCATACTGAAGCTCTCACAACTCAAAATGATGGCTAAATGTTCATCTTTTTCAAATATACAGTTGAGCAGAAAAATAAAAGGCAGCAGTTTGAGGTATAAAATTCCCCAACTATTTCAAATGATTTTTATGTAAATAAAAATTCCTCCCTTTTTTATAAATATTTTTTAAATGTTATTTATTTTTGAGAGAGAAAGAAGAGCGGGGAAGGGGCAGAGAGAAAGGGAGACAGAGGATCCAAAGCAGACTGTGCTGATAGCAGAGAGTCCAATGTGGGGGTTCCAACTCACGAACCATGAGATCATGACCTGAGCCAACATTGGACACTTAACTGACTGAGCCATCCAGCTGCCCCCCAAATTCCTCCCTTTTACAGAACTTCAGAAAATTAAGGAAATTTCAACTAAAATCTACCCATCTTTTTAAAAATTGGACTATTGGTTCTTTTTGATTTCAAACTCACTGTGTAACTTTACATACTGTAGCTAATGCTATCTAGATATTTAAGGAAATAGTAAATATTTAAATTAAATATTAAAATTAAAAAACTAAAATTTAAGGAAATTCACCCTTTTCTTTTAATGGGTACACTTGTCCCCCCAGCCTCTGCCCCCAAGACCAAGAATCAGTCTCCAGCTTACTAAACACAAAGCTATGTCCCCTCCTCCCTCTCCACCGGCTGCCCCATGGCCTCCTCTGGTCCTTCAGCCATGCAGGTCTGATGTCATATTTTACTTCTTTCTCTCCAAGGAGCCCCATATTCATAGCACCAACCCCACTTCCCCAGCCACTCATGTCCCAAGTCCAGGCCTTTACCACACATCACAATCTGCTTTCTCAAAGAAGAGAAGGCCCACCCGACAACCCCATACCTAGAACAGTGCCTACTTACCATGAACACTTACTACATAGTTGTTTCCCTTGATGTTAATTTTACTATTACCTTCAGTATTATTATCTGAATGCTGCATACTGGCTTTAAAGCCCCACTTCTGTAATCCTCTTTACTGAGTTTAGCTCAAATTTTCTTTTGTTATAGTGAAGTGATTATTCAGAATCTCTACCTCTGCCTTTCTTGATCTGTAGAATGGCAGTAGCAGTAACCTAGTCCCCAGGAGCCCTGGTGCATTAAATGTGATTATGTGTATAGAATCTTTAGCATGGCTCCAGTTAAGTGACCTCTCAATGAATGTTGGTCATATCACTTTATCAAGTACCAGTGGGTCTTCTCACCTTCAGTTTTTTCCAGAGTCCTAAATGGTTCTATAAATTGTTTCAAATAAATTTTCATAAGTCCAAATTCATATATCTGGCTTTTAAAGAGTTGAATGTCTCCTCACTATCCATACAAGAAATATCCATACAATAAAATACTAGTTTTGTATCTGCTCTGCCCACTGCTGGCCTCCACAGGCTTCTGCCTTAGCCCAGAAAGTTTTCTCATCACCTCTTTACTGCTCTGGTGCCCAATTTTTTAATTTTGCTTAGACTGATGCAGGGTTTGGTCCTTTTTGTCCATTCCAATCTTCAGCCAGGCTGGCCATGACTCAGCGGAATCTGGAGTCCCCCTCATGGTAAGCCCCCAGTCAGTGTCTGCTGGTGCTCTTGAAACAAGAGGAGAAAACGCTGTCAACCCACAAAGCATAGTGGAAAATATGAGGTGTTAATCAAAATGTTGCTTATGGGCACCTGAGTGATTCAGTTGGGTAAGCATCCAACTCCTTTTTTTTTTAATGTTTATTTATATTTGAGAGAGAGAAAGTACAAGCAGGGGAGGGTTAGAGAGAAAGGGAGACAGAATCCAAAGCAAGCTCCAGTGCCCAACGTGGGACTGTAACTCATGAGCTGTGAGATCATGACCTGAACTGAATTCAGACACTAAGCAACTGAGCCACCCAGGTGCCCCAGTAAGTATCCAACTCTTGCTCAGGTCTTGATATCAGGGTCGTGAGTTCAGGCCTCACATTGGGCTCCACAATGGGCTTGAAGCCTACTTAATAAAAAATGTTGCTTTGACATAAATTATTCATCATCGTCTTGATGACAGAGCTCTGAAGTACAACGGTGGATCCGGGATCCCCGCAGGTGATTGAGCTTTTCTCCCTGGACATTGTCACCAAGTGAATCTTAAATGTTTGGTTTGTGGGGGCTCTAGCTTAATATGAATTCTAAGAATAATGTGTTCTCAGCTCTCCTGAAGGAATTACTGGGGTAGAAGGAGGGTGAGGAACACTCTTTAAAAAGCTCTGGACCAACTTTGCAAACAGCAGTTTCTAAAATAAAAATGCACACATTTTCCAGGCTCCTCCAATGTCAGTACCCGTGAATCCTAAAACTTCATAACCAGGTTGTATCAGCCTTTGC
Source organism: Suricata suricatta (assembly GCF_006229205.1). NCBI lineage: Eukaryota > Metazoa > Chordata > Mammalia > Carnivora > Herpestidae > Suricata > Suricata suricatta. Next base: position 61,521,190 of record NC_043711.1, read on the forward strand.
GTACCTTGATTTCTGGAGTTAAGTCAGCTTTAACCAAAGAAAACACCAGTAGGTTTCCTACTGTGCTTTCAAAAGTCAGCACTGAGGGTGCATCTGGGTGGTTCAGTTGGTTAAGCATCTGACTTTAGCTCAGGTTCATATCATGGTTCATGAGTTTGAGGCCTGAGTCAGGCTCTGTGCTGACAGCTCAGAGCCTGGAGCCTGCTTAGGATTCTGTGTCTCCCTCTCTTTCTGCCCCTCCCGACTCGCATCTCTGTCTTTCTCTCTCTCAAAAATAAATAAACACTAAAAAAAAATTTTAAGTCAGGATTAGGGATATTCCATGACAAAATGTCTGTCAGAGGAATCTAAAATTCATCTGCACACAGCTCTCACTGCATTTGGGCACACACCAGTGTGTTTGCTTTTCACTCAGTCAAATAGTGACACATTTCATCATCAGAGAGAACTACTGTTCTGGCATTTCAATTGATAGAATCAATGAAAGTAAGAAGAATCTGTTTTGGATAGTTCTATATTATAAATTTGCAGAGCACTTTTATGGTTTTATGTCTTGCCAGGCAAACGGAACCTGCTGAAGCAACAATCTGTATCTGGAGACTTTTTGTTGAAAAGGATACTTTTTACTTATTTTTTTCTTTGACTTGGCGTTTTGAAATTATTTTAGACTTTCAGAAAGTTGCAAAAATAGCTCAGAGTTTCCATCTGCCTACTCCATCCCCCCACCGAGATTCCCCTGAGGTTAACCAGTTGCATAACCATAGAATGACCAGCAAAACCAAGAAATTAACACTTGAACAGTAGTCCCAACTACAGACATTTGGATTTATCAGGTTTGCTCATTCATGTCTTTTTCTGGTCCAGACCTGACTCCAGGATCCCACTTTCCATTTAGTTGGACAGTTGTTCAGGCTTCTCTTGTCATTCATGAGCTTCACAGTTTTATTTTTTTATCATTTTATTCTATTTTGGGAGAGCACAAGCGTGGGAGGGATAGAGAGAGGGAAACAGAGGATCTGAAGCAGGCTTTGTGCTGACAGGATGACAGCAGTGAGTCCAATGTGGAGCTCAAACTCATGAACCATGAGAACATGACCTGAGTTGAAGTTAGATGCTTAACTGACTTAGCCACCCAGGTGCCCCTCATGACTTTGACACTTTTAAAGAGCACTGGTCAAGTACCTTGTAAATGTCTCTAGGTTGTCTGATGTTTTCTCATGAGATTGTAATTGTGTGTTTGGGGCAAGAATACCACAGAAGTTGGGGTTCTCTCAGTGTGTGATATCAGGAGGTACATGATGTTGATGTCTCATCATTTGGATAAGGTGGCATCCGCCTGCTTTCTCCACTGTAAGGTTAGTATTTTCCCTTTTGTCATTAACAAATATCTTAGACCATGCAGATATCCTGTTTCTCTTTAAACTTTTGCCTTCTCTTGTTGGGATGAGCACTGGATATTATATGTAAGCAATGAACCACCAGAATCTACCCCAAAAACCACGAGTACACTTCACACACTGTACATTAGCCAATTTGACAATAAATTATATAAAAATAAATAAATAAATAAACAAACAAACAAACTTTTGTCCTCTGATTTTGGCATCCAGCAAGGGGTCTTACCTTTTGTAATTATTATTGTGGGGTGACTTAGTGGAGATTTTGTATTTCCCTCATTCACAGGGACACTTTTGAATAGATATGTAGGCATTTCAAAACAAAGTTCCTGTATTTGGGTATTTCTTCCCAATACTAATTTCCAAAGATATTAAAAGCCATCTCTAGAGTCTACTCTGGGTATCTACTCCCCTCCTCTTACTCCACTGTGATTTCTCACAGTGGAAGTTTGGTTTCATTAAATCAAAGGTAACTTCAAAAATTAAATACTACAAACGTGACATTATGAATGGGGGAGTGGGGAGCATAGAAGGAAGCAGAAGTGTTAATACTAAGCAACCAATCCCAGGACCCTCACCTCTCCACCCCATTTTTATATGCTCTTGGGAAGCAGGCACAACTTTTTTTAAAAAGTAAATTTAAAATGTGCCGGTAGCTATTTCTTTTAATGTTTATTACCTGGAAACTTCTTTCCAAGGATACACAAGCTTGTCCTCAAAACAATTAAGAATGCACTTAAGGTGGCGCCAAACTTCAGCTTGTTTTCAGGATAGCTCTGAATATTCATGTTCAGGTAGAATGCCTTATTCTTTATTTGGTTTCAGAGAAGAAACATGTTCAAGAGGTGAGGGTTGTTTGCCCAGAGATGTAAGGTAAAGCAACCTTCCACTCTAAAATATACGAGGCATTATAAGAAAGAACCTGCTGTAGCAGAGTCAAGGCTTCCCAAGACCCGAGTTACTCAAATCCCACAGAGAAAATAAAGGCATATTTGATTGTACAAAGTAGACATTTGGAAACAAAGGAGATTGAGAAAAGGTTTGTTCAAAACATGACATGCCTAGCTAGTTGGAATCCAAAATCTTGATTCTGATGTAATCTTCTTGCTGTCACAATGATCCTTAATTACCTGGGTGAGTTTCTCAACACCAAGAGGGAAGTGATGAGGTACTGATTTAACCTCCAGCCTTGTGAAGGGCTGTGTCTTTATTGTCTTTGTCATGAGAGGTGGTGAGGTCACAACATGTCAACTTAGGTAACAACTGCTCATCACTCTTTAAAAGAAAATAAATTTTAGGGGAGGAGCCAAGATGGCGGAGAGGAAGGGAGCTCTGTAAACTTCATCTGCCCCATCTATTGAACTGAGTAGGACATTACTCTCATCTTCAAGAGTGGAAGGAGGAAATACAGACTCCAGAAAGAAAACAACCTCAAAAATACCTGAGTGAGTGAGTGCGAATGGGGAAACTGGAAAACAGGCCAGCCCGAGAAGGGCAGGGGAAGTGGGAGCCCCAGCCCAACACAGGGCAAGCACGCAGAGCCCCTGAGAGACAAAGGGAAAAGAAAGAAACTGAACACGCTCAAAATACTGTCTCTAGAGAAGAGATAAAGAATGTATAACCTCGCAGAGAGAAAAACTCTCACTCCATATATAACTGCTGGGTAGCCCAAATCCCGAACCTGGGTGGCACAAAGGAAAAAACAGCTTCCAGCCCTGCACCATCCCAGGAGGGAGTCAGCGGCCGCTGCGGAGGCAGCCATAGGGGCATGCACTTGGGCCTCAGCTGCAGGAGCGGAGCACACACATCATTTCCATGGTGCATCTTGCCTCCAGCATTGGCCCTGCAAAACCAGAATCCCGGGAAAAAATAGCTCCCACCCCTACCCAATCCTGGCAGGGAGTTGGGCAGCAGTGGAGGCAGGAGGGTAGGGGGGCGCACTTCGGCTATGGGAGTGCACAGTTCATTTCCAGCAGTGCCCGGCGCCTCAGGCAGCAGCAGCGAGAATACCGGCTGGTGCCAAGAGAAATTGATCCTTCCCCCAACGCAATCACGATCCTGGCTGGGGGCTAGGAGTTGGCAGTGGCGCCTGTAAGGGTGTGCACTTTGCCTCCTGCTGCGCAACTCGCCTCACGCAGCACACCTCGCCTCAGGCAGAGGCAGCACAAATCCCTGCCAGCAAGAGAAAGTGATCCCTCCCCCTAGGAGATCCTGGCTATAAAGCCAGCCACCAAAGCAAGTACATCTCATCTGTGGCAGCATAAAAGTGCATGGACTAGGATTTTGAAATGAGGCAGGCCTGGAAAACACAACTTGGCTCAGCTGTGGCACAAGGAGATTGGACTCATTAGAGTGGCCTACAGCACTTAGTTCCAGCATGCTTAGTGCGCTGCCATTCTACTCTCTGTAGCCACCAATGTGGGGCCTCTGAGAGCAGCCTCTGAGACCTACTACACCAAACCACGCCTATCTGCAAGGGGGAGCTGCTGCTGCATTTTTTTCTTTTCTTTTTTTTGTACTTATTTTTTATTATTATTACCTTTTTTACTTAATTTTTTTTTATTCTTACTCCTTATTTTCCTTTCTCCTTTCTCTTTCTTTTTTTTTCTTTCTTGCAATCCATATATATTCTCCCGTATCTCATCCTTATCTCTCCCCTCAACTGGTCATACACCTTTAAACTATCCATTGTCCTTTGTTGTCTCTGCCCCCCTTTACTTTTTTTCTTCTCTTCTTTTCTTCTTTCCTCTCCATTTTCTTTTCTTCCTTTCTGCCTTTTAATTTGTTTGCTTGTTTGATTTGTCTGTGCATTTGTGTGCTTCTGTTCCCTCTGTGTTTGTCTGTCAGTTTTCCTTCTAGGGCTGCCCCAAGAAACAAGCCAAACTGAGCATGATGGAGAATCCCAAATATCGCTGAGTAGAGAAATAAAATATTCAAAGGCACAACAAGAGACACAGAGAGACACCATTAAAAGAATATTTCCTGAAATGACAGGCCCTGGACAATCAATAAGCCTCCTTTAACAGGGCAATATCAACAGGTGCTAGTGCACAATGAGCTTCTTAAAAATGACAAGGAACAGAAAACTAGCCAAAATGATGAAACAAAGGAACTCTCCCTGAAGAACCTCCAGGAAGAAGTCACAGTCACAGAACTGCTCAACACAGAGCTAAACAACAACACCGAACAAGAATGTTAAAAACGTGTCATAAAACTAATTGCTGGGGTTGAAAAAAGCATCAAAGAAGTAACTGAGACAATGACTAAGAACTTTGAAAATAGGTGTGATGAGTTTAAAAAAGGCTATAAATGAGGTGAATAATAAAATGGAGGCAGCCACCTCAAGGATTGATGAGGCAGAGAGAAGAATAGGCGAATTAGAAGATATAGTTATGGCAAAAGGGGAAGATGAAAAAAAGAGAGAGAAATTGATCCAGAAGCAGGAAAGGAGAATTCGAGACCTGAGTGATGCAGTCAAACGGAACAACATCCATATCATAGGAATTCCTGAAGAGGAAGACAGAGAGAAAGGTCCTGAAGGGATACTAGACCAAATTATAACTGAGAATTTCCCAAATCTGGGAAAAGAAATAGACATTCAAATTCAAGAAGCACAACGAACCCCTTAAGATGTAATTTGAATTGACCATTGGCACGACATATCATAGTGAAACTGGCAAAATATAAAGATAAAGAGAGAATTCTGAAAGCAGCTCGGGAGCAAAGGGAACTCACGTACAAAGGGAAACCTATCAGAGTGGTTACAGACCTATCTAATGAAACTTGGCAGGCCAGGAAGGAATGGCAGGAAATCTTCAATGTGATGAGCAGAAAAAATATGCAGCCAAGAATCCTCTACCCAGCAAGCCTGTCACTCAAAATAGAAGGGCAGATAAAGGTGTTCCAAAAGAGACAAAAATTGAGAATTCATGACTACCAAACCAGTCCTACAAGAAATCCTAAGAGGGAATCTATGAGGGAAATGTTGCAAAGAATAAAAGGTGCCAAAGACACCACTATAAACATGAATTCTACGGAGAACACAATGAATTTAAACCCACATTTTTCAATAATACACTGAATGTCAATTGACTGAATGCTCCAACCAAACGACACGGGGTAGCAAAATGGTTAAAAAACAAAATCCATCTATTTGCTGTCCACAAGAAACTCATTTTAGACCTGAAGATACCTTCAGGTTGAAAGTAAAGGGATGGAGAAATATCTATCATGTGACTGGAGCCAAAAGAAAGGCGGAGTAGCCAATACTTATATCAGACAAACTGGACTTTAAAGTAAAGGCAGTAACAAGAAATGAAGAAGGACATTATATAATAACTACAGGGTCTCTCCATCAGGAAGAGCTAACAATTATAAATATCTATGCGCCAAATTTCGGAGCGCCCAAATACATAAAACAATTTATCACAGACAAAAATAATCTTATCGATAAGAATGTGCTGATTTCAGGGGACTTTAATACTCCACTAACAGCAATGAGACAGAAAATCACTAAGGAAACAATGGACCTGAATGACACATTGGAACAGATGGAATGGATAGATATATTTAGGACTCTGCATCCTGAAGTTAGGAAATTCACCTTCTTTTCTAGTGTAAATGGCACATTCTCCAAGATAGATCACATACTGGGGCATAAAGCAGCCCTCCATAAGTATAAACGAATAGAGATCATACTATGCACACTTTCAGATCACAATCCTATGAAACTTGAAATTAACCACAGGAATAGTCTGAAAAACCTCCAAAAATGTGGAGGTTAAAAACCTCCCTACTAAAGAATGACTGGGCTAATCAGGCAAGTAGAGAAGAAATTTGAAAATATATGGAAACAAATGAAAATGAAAATACAAATTCAAAATCTCTGGGATGCAGCAAAGGCAGTCCTAAGAGGAAACTATATTGCAATCCAGGCCTATTTCAACAAACTAGAAAACACACAAATTCAAAGTCTAACAGAGCACCTACTGGAACTAGAAGGGGAGCAGCGAAAGGATCCAAACCCAGCAGAAGAAAAGAAATAATAAATATCAGAGCAGAAATAAACAATATAGAATCCAAAAAAAAAAAATAAAACAGTCGAGCAGATCAATGAAACCAAGAGTTGGTTCTTTGAAAAAATAAACAAAATCGATAAACCTCGAGCCAGGCTCCTCAGAAAGAAAAGAGAGAGCACCCAGATAAACAAAATCATGAATGAAAAGGGACTACAAACAATCTCATAGAAATACAAGCAATCGTCAGAGATTACTATGAAAAATTATATGCCAGCAAACTGGACAACCTAGAAGAAATGCACAAATTCCTAAATGCACATGCACTACCAAAATTCAAATGGGAAGAGATAGAAAGCATGAATAGACCGATAACCAGTGAAGAAATCGAATCTGTTATCAAAAATCTCCCAACAAATAAGAGACCAGGGCCAGATGGCCTCCCAGGGGAATTCTACCAGACATTTAAAGCAGAGCTCATACCCATTCTTCTCACACTATTCCAAAAAATGGAAATAGAAGGAAAACTTCAAAACTCATTCTATGAAGCCAGCATCACCTTGATACCCAAACCAGGCAGAGACCCAGCAAAAAAAGAGAACTACAGACCAATATTCTTAATGAATACAGATGCAAAAATACTCTACAAGATACTGGCAATTCGAATTCAACAGCATATTTAAAAAAAATTATCCATCACAATAAAGTGAGGTTCATTCCTGGGTTACAGGGCTGGTTCAATATTCGTAAATCCATTAATGTGATATATCACATTAACAAAAGAAAGGATAAAAACCACATGATCCTGTCGATAGATGCAGAAAAAGCATTTGACAAAATTCAGCACCCTTTCTAAATAAAAACCCTTGAGAAAGTTGGAATAGAAGGAACTTACCTAAACATTATAAGAGCAGTGTATTAAAAGCCTACAGCTAATATCATCCTCTATGGGGAAAAACTGAGAGCTTTCCGCCTGAGATCAGGAACATGACAGGGGTGTCCACTCTCACCACTGTTGTTTAACATAGTGCTGGAAGTCCTAGCATCAGCAATTGGACAACAAAAGGAAATAAAAGGCATCAGAATTGGCAAAGAAGAAGTCAAACTTTCAGTTTTCGCAGATGACATGATACTCTACATGGAAACCCCAGCAGACTCCACCAGAAGCCTTCTAGAACTGATCAATGAATTTAGTAAAGTTGCAGGGTACAAAATAAATGTACATAAATCAGTTGCATTCCTATACACCAAAAATGAAGCAGCCGAAAGAGAAATCAAGAAACTGATCCCATTCACGATTGCACGAAAAACTATCAAATACCTAGGAGTAAACCTAACCTAAGATGTAAAAGACCTATATGATGAAAGCTATAGAAAACTTATGAAAGAGATTGAAGAAGACACTAGGAAATGGAAAAACATTCCCTCTTTATGGATTGGAAAAATAAACATTGTGAAAATGTCATTACTACCCAAAGCAATCTACACATTCAATGCAATCCCCTTCAAAATTGCACCAACATTCTTCTCAAAGCTAGGACAAACTATCTTCAAATTCGTATGGAACCAAAAAAGACCCTGAATAGCCAAAATAATATTTAAGAAAAAAACCAAAACAGGAGGCATCACAATCCCAGACTTTAGCCTCTACTACAATGCTGTCATCATCAAGACAGT
>NC_043711.1:61529378-61534336 GCF_006229205.1 Suricata suricatta
TGTACCCCAATGTTCATAGCAGCAATGTCAACAATAGCCGAAACATGGAAAGAGCCTAAATGTCCATCACCTGATGAGTGGATCAAGAAGATGTGGTATATATTCACAATGGAGTACTGCATGGCAATGAGAAAGAATGACACATGGCCATTTGTAGGAAAGTGAATGGACCTTGAGGGTGTTATGCTGAGCGAAGTAAGCCAGGCAGAGAAGGACAGATACCATATGTTTGCACTTATAGGTATAACAGGAAAACAGGAAAAACCTAATGGAGACCCAGGGAGAGCGGAGGAGGGAGAGAGAGTTGGGGAGAGAGAGGGATGCAAAACTTGAGAGACTATTGAATGCTGAAAATGAACTGAGAGTTCAAGGGGAAGGGGGAGGGGAGAAAAGAGGTGGTGGTGACGGGGGAGGGCACTTATGGGGAAGAGCACTGGGTGTTGTATGGAAAACAATTTGACAATAAAATATTATGGAAAAAAAATAAAATAAAAAGAGATTGGAATTTTCTGCCTGTACTTTTTTTATATAGTTTATTGTCAAGTTGGTTTCCATAAAAACACCTGGTCCTCATCCCCACAATTGCTCTCCTCCATGCCCATCATCCCCCTTCCCCACTCCCTCCCCTTTCAACCCTCAGTTTGTTTTCAGTATTCAAGAGTCTCTCATGATTTGCCTCCCTCTCTCCCTCTCCCTATTTCCTCCCTTCCCCTCCCCCATGGTCCTCTGTTAAGTTTCTCCCGTTCCACTTATGAGTGAAAACATATGGTATCTGTCCTTCTCTGCCTGACTTATATCGCTTAGCAAGACACCCTCGAGGTCAATCCGTGTTGCTACAAATGGCCAGATTTCATTCCTTCTCATTGCCATGTAGTATTTCATTGTATATATACACCATATCTTCTTGATCCATTCATCAGGAAATGGACATTTAGGCTGTTTCTATGATTTGGCTATTGTTGACAGTGCTGCTATGAACATTGTGGTACATGTGCCCCTATGCTTCAGCACTTCTGTATCCCTTGGGTAAGTCCCCAGCAATGCTATTGCTGGGTCATAGGGGAGTTCTATTGTTAATTTTCTGAAGAACCTCCACGCTGTTTTCCATGGTTTGAACTCTTACCTGTTAGAGGTGTCCAAAGTTGCCATTGCTTCTCCTTCTGAGTCCCAGAAGGAGAGCCATACAAAGTAGTATTAAACCTCATAACCTAGGTAAGGGCCACTGCAGCTGAACCGCAGATCAAGAGCAAGGAAAATAAATATTTGTTGTTGTGAACCTCTGAAATCTGGATATAATTTGTTAAGTTCCATTATCACAGAGAAGATGAATAATACAACATTCACGTGTGTTTGAAATAACATTGTCTTTTGTATGGATTTAGGGTGAAGTTGGGTGGGGTCATGAGCAACTTTTAGAATCCGAAGTGGAAGGTGATGTTTGTTTATGAAGAGGCCTCTTCCTCTGTCCCAGCTGGGACAATTTCAGTAAGCCCCTTCTAATCAAGCTAATGTGAGGTAGAAAAAATACTTATTATATTGTTTTTAATGATGCCTTTCAGATTGAGATATTAAATATCTTGTTTAATGCTAATAAGCATTATCTTTATTAGAACAGAGATCGTCTCCACTAAGGTCATGAAGACTGACATTGGGTCTTTTGTTTCCTGGGACTTGGGAACATGGACACAAAGAAGGAAGGAAGGCAAAGTGGAGGGGATTCTGGTTTCAGGGGATGAGTATGGGAGACGTTAGTGCTAAGCCCAGAGGGAATCCCATGTGAAGGATCATGGCCCTTGGACCAAAGAAATAGTAGTAGCAAATAGTCCTTTTCAAGTCTTCCTTTTCTGTGTTGTAGTTTCCTACATTTCCTTCACAAAAATTTGCAATCATTTTAAGTTAGTTGTGTCAGTCTCATTTTCTGTTGCTTTGACATTGCTTTGAGTCCCCCCTTTACGACAAAACATCCCTGGCAGAAATGCTGAGTGGTGGAAAAACAACAGTAAGATGGACACAGCAGGCAGTTGCTGAAGCTCCATGTAGGCAACACCAAGTGACCACCAAGATGCATTTGTAGAATTTGACAGCATCCCTAGGAATTCTTAGGAAGACAAAGAAAAGGAGCCAGGGAAAGACGTGGACCCTTCAGCAGATCCTGAAGATGGGATCTTGGACACTTCTAGTCAGTATTAAAGTCTCTTGAAGTCAATGAAGACAAACAGTTGCTTGCTTATTTATCTTTTAATGTCTTTAAAGTTTAATAATCACTTAAAAAGACATGTATGATAAATATATGGCTTGATAAATCTCTGCAAAGTGAACAGATGCATGAAACTAGCAGCCAGCTCAACAAAGAGAATATCCCCAACATTCCCTGAAGCCCCAGCCTTCTTCCAGCCACTACCCCATCCAAGGGTAACTGCAATCCTGACCTGTAACAGCAGAGATTAGTCTTGCTTATTTTTGTACTTTATAGAAATAGAATTACAAAGCATGTGTTTTCTTGTTTTCAACTTCTTCCATTCAGGAGTGTAATGTGAACTCATCTGTATAGTTGCATGTAGTTGTGGCTCATGAATTCTCATTTGATGTATTCATTGTATTAATATAGCACAATTTACTGATCTATTGTATTGTAGATAAGCATTTGTGTCATTTTAAGTTTGGGGCTATTTATGAAGATTGTTTTTATGGACATTCTAGTCTATGTATTTTGTTGAACAGGTATATACATTTCAGTTGGGTATATATACGTAGGAATGGATTTAAAAACCACCTATTTCCAAAAAGAATTTAGAATGGATTAAAATAAAAATAAGCCACAGATACAATAAAATAGTAAAGTATTCAAAATTACAGGTTGTGAAGTAAAGAAGAGAGTGTGTTTTTAGACATGCCAACTCAAAATTAACTGTTGTCCCCTAACATGGTCCATCTTGTTTACCTTTTTTTGTCAAAGAACTAAAACAAACCTGATCTTTTGATGGTGAGTTAAAATATACCTCTGACTTGCCATACTACTTTAATTGCAATTCCACTTCTACTTATAGTGGGGTTGGGGGGGCAGTATATTGTATATACTGTATATATGCATATACATAAACTGTAAGATTTAATAGGTGGAGGCAGAGGCTAGAGGAAAGAAGGAGACCAAGTTAAGAAGCAAAGAAAGCCTTTATTGGGGTCTGCAGTCCCCGGGTGAGGTTCCATGATTCCATGACTTAGGAGTGGAGAGTCAGGGAAGTCAAGCCTGGTACGGGAGGGCAAGGTTTTTTATGGGTGAAAGAGTTCCGGGTTCGGTCTCGGGTAGACCGACTGCCAAGTCGTGGTGGGGTGGGATTGATTGTTTCTTTTATCGGGGTGAGGGAAGGCTGGAACTCCATGATTGGCTGTTTTTCAAGCGGTGTGGGACATTCCAGGTCTGAGGGTGGGGGTTGTCGGTGCATGGGGCTCCCCACAGCAAAGTGGCCACTTGGTCGCCATCTTAAGGTAACTCGTACATATACTATGAGGTGGTTTATATTTATGCCAAATAAATTATCACACAGTAAACATAGACCAACTTCAATCATATCTTATTTTAAAAAAGAATACAGTAATAGGTCTGTATTTGCTTTAATAGTATTGTACCAATGTCCATTTCCTGGTTTTGTCAGTGTGCAGTGGTCATGTAAGATAACTATTTTTGCAATTTCTTGTCTCTTAAAATGTTTCAAAATAAAAAGGCTGAAATTAAAAAGTAGTAGTAAAAGTTTTAATTACTCATAGTTCTCTATTTACCAGAAGTATCTTAATGTTGTGTATTTCCTTCTACTTTTGTCCCTATGAAATAAATAAAAGTTTACAGTCCACTCTTTTCCATCACCCAACATACTGAAAAAATTATCTCAAGTTTTCATGCCAATCTTTTCTAATCGTTGCCCCAAGTTTAGTTCATCCTGGCCATTAAATATTTAAGTTGCTTCCAATTTTTAGGCCAAGGTAAACCAGAACCACACTATAGTTAACACAAGACTCATTGGAGAGGAGAAGATAGAATGAGCGTGAGGTCCACCATGTGTCTCTGTGGGAGCCACCTCCTTAGCCTTAGCTCTATAGAGAGGAGAAGGTGCATAAGCTGAGCCACCTGATCTGCAAAACAGCCATCTTGTTCTTGGCAGACGAGTCCATTGGAAATTTTAATGCAACAATTTTTCAAATTTGTATTCTGAGAACTATTCTGTGTGTAATAAGCTTCTCTGTCCATTAAAGACAGAGCTTAATAGTTCACATAGATAATATTTATCAAATCAGCAATGAACTATATCTCCTAGCCCATCAGTTCTACTCAACTCTAGACATTATTCCTGCAGACATCATCACCCCTCTTCTAAACTCCATACACGAAAAATGAATGATCCAGTGAAGAAATGGGCAGAAGACCTGTATAGTCACTTCTCCAAAGAGGACATCCAGATGGCCTACAGGCACATGAAATGATGCTCAGCGTCACTCATCATCAGGAAAATTCAAACCCAAACCACACTGAGATACCACCTCACACCAGTCAGAGTGGCTAAAATGAACAAATCAAGAGAATATAGACTCTGGCGAGGATGTGGAGAAACAGGCACCCTCCTACACTGTTGGTTGGAATGTAAACTGGTGCAGCTGCTCTGGAAAACAGTGTGGAAGTTCCTCAAAAAACTATCAATAGAACTCCCTTATGGCCCAGCAATAGCACTGCTAGGGATTTACCCAAGGGATACAGAAGTGCTGATGCATAGGGACACATGTACCCCAATGTTCATAGCAGCACTGTCAACAATAGCCAAATCATGGAAAGAGACTAAATGTCCATCAACTGATGAATGGATCAAGAAGATGTGTTATATATATATACAATTAAGTACTATATGGCAATGAGGAAGAATGAAATATGGCCATTTGTAGCAAAGTGGATGGACCTTGAGGATGTCATG
>NC_043711.1:61534436-61606891 GCF_006229205.1 Suricata suricatta
ATATATACAATTAAGTACTATATGGCAATGAGGAAGAATGAAATATGGCCATTTGTAGCAAAGTGGATGGACCTTGAGGATGTCATGCTAAGTGAAATAAGTCAGGCAGAGAAGGACAGATACCATATGTTTGCATTCATAGGTCTAACAGGAGAGACCTGGCAGGGGACCATGGGGAGAGGAAGGGGGAAAGGGAGCGGGGGAGAGTGAGAGACACAGATCAAGGGAGACTATTGAATACTGAGAATGAACCATGGACTGAAGGGGGAGGGGGAGGGAGGGGGGGTGATGGTCATGGTAGGGGACACTTGTGGGGAGAAGCACTGGGTGTTATATGGAAACCAATTTGACAATAAACTATTAAAAAGTGTGAGAAGCAATAAATAAATAAATAAATAAATAAATAAATAAATAAATGCACCACACATGTGAGGTGTGCAGTGTTGTCCCTGGCAGCAGTGCTGGTAAGAAAAACCAGAGTGCCCAACAACAGGACCCCAATCAAGTGATTCATAGCAGATCCTTAAAATGGAGTATTATAACTGCTTAAAAAAATAATTAGGAGGCTCCCTTTGAATTAATGTGGAAAAATCTGTAAGATATATGATGAAGTGTAAAAATGCAAGTTGAAGTATTCCAGTATGCTACCATAATAAGGAACGAATAGTCATATTTGTGTATATTTACATAAAACATCCAACTGAGACACTGATAGTCATCACCTGTGGGGAAGAGAACATAAAGACCTGAAAAAAGAATAGGAGTGGAGAATATTCACTAAATATTTTTTAAATATATTATCCCTTTTGATTTATGAGGTAACTGATATTTTCTATTAAGAAAACAAAATCTCAACTCTTTCAAGTACGATTACATTTAACACAAATAATTACCTTTCCAGGGAATTTGCTACTTGTGCTTCTGCCATATTCACAACATAAAGTAAAAAGGGACGAGAGGAACCACAGCTGCCACTCTCTAGCTGGAGTATATCAGAAGAGAGATGTATGTGCACACTCACACATACACCTTCCCTATCCTTGCTCGCCTTGAGAAAATTAAAGTGTTATTAGTCATAAGCCCCTTCACAATGGATTTACACATACAGTGGCATCCTGTTTAGAAATAGTCTCCCACAGAGGCATCTGAGTGGCTCAAGTTGGTTACGCTTCCAACTTTTGCTTTCAGTTCAGGTCATGATCTCACAGTTTGTGAGTTTGAGCCCTGCACTGGGCTCTGTGCTAACAGTGCTGAGTCTGCTTGGGATTCTCTCTCTCCCTTTCTCTTGCTTGCTCTCTCTGTCTCTCAAAATAAATAAATAAACTTCAAAGCATTTATTTAGAAAAAGAATTATTCTCCAACACTTTCATTAAATCATTGATAAAACAAAAAAAAATTCTAGGATCAAATATAGTAAATTTCATTACACATTTTAAAAATATGGGGGTAAATGGTGAACTTTGAAAACATCTAGAGTGAAAGTTTTAACCTACAGAATGGATCTGAAGTGATGGTTAGTTGGGTGAATGTCATGGAGGAATGAATAGTGTGACCCCTTGGCAGGTTTTCTGGTAGTAAGTGAGAGAAAGGAACCTAGTGGGGAAAGCCATTCAAATGTGATGCAAGGGGCAGGTGACCCATCTACACACACCTTCTCAATCCCATGCAGATTCAAGATGGAGGTCCCAAGGTGAAGAGCAAACACCAACAACCAAGAATCACCACAGAACAACTTCACATGCAGGGTGAGAATGAAACACTTTCTTTCTTCTTGAGGATCTGAGCAATCCATAGTGAGGCTGGCACTGGCAGAGCTTCAGGCCAGTGCTCCTGGATAAGGTAAATGTGTTCAGAGAAAGCATGGACTTTTTTTTATTTAATTAATTTATTTTTTAGTTTATATCCAAGTTAGTTAGCATATAGTGCAATATTGATTTCAGGAATAGATTCCAGTGATCCATCTCCTATAACATCAGTGCTCATCCCAACAAGCGTCTTCCTCAACACCCCGTATCCATTTATCCCATCCCTCCACCCAAAGCCCCTTCAGCAACCCTCAGTTTGTTCTCTGTATTTAAGAGTCTCTTATGTTTTGTCCCCCTCCTTGTTTTTATATTATTTTTACTTCCCTTCCCTTATATTCATCTGTTTTGTATCTTAAATTCCACATTAGTGAAATCATATTATATTTGTCTTTGACTAATTTCACTTAGCCGCATGCTCTCTAGTTCCATCCATGTAATTGCAAATGGCAAGATTTCATTCTTTTTTATTGCCGAGTATACTCCAGTGTGTGTGTGTGTGTGTGTGTGTGTGTGTGTGTGTGTTTATATGCCACATCTTCTTTATCCATTCATCTGTTGATGAACATTTGTGCTCTTTCCATACTTCGGTGATTGTCGATAGTGCTGCTATAAACATTGGTGTGCATGTGCCCATTCGAAACAGCACATTTGTATCCCTTGGATAAATACCTAGTAGTACAATGAAAGCATGGACTTTTTACAATTGTGCAGATGTGATGGTCTTTCCAGGAATGACATGAAAACCAGAGATCCTACTAAAGTGTCTGTCAATTTCTCTGTAATTTTGTTAGTTCACATTATCTATTTCAAGGCCATGTTGTTAGGAACATACAGTTCCTGATTTTTATATCTTTGTTGTAGATTACTACATTTAAAATTTTTTAATTTATTTATTTAAATTCAAGTTAGTTAACATGCATGTAGCATTGGTTTCAGGAGTAGAACCCAGTGATTCATCACTAACATATAATACCCAGTGCTCCTCCCAACAAAGTGCCCTCCTCAATGCCCATCACTAATTTAGCCCATTTCCAGTCCATCTCTCCACAAGTTTGTTTTCTGTATTTAAGAATCTCTTCTACCAAAACTGAAACAGGAAGAAATAGAAAGTTTGAAAGGACCCATAGCCAGTAAAGAAATTGAATTAGTAATAAAAAATCTCCCCCAAAACAAGAGTCCAGGGCCAGATGGCTTTCCAGGGTAATTCTACCAAACATTTAAGGAAGAGTTAACACCTATTCTCTTGAAGCTGCCCCCCCCCAAAAAAAAGAAATGGAAGGAAAACTTCCAAACTCTTTCTATGAAGCCAGCATTACCTTGATTCCAAAACCAAAGACCCCACTAAAAAAGAGAACTATAGACCAATCTCCTTGATGAACATGGATGCAAAAATTCTAACAAGATATTAGCCAAACAGATCCAAATACATCAAAAAAAGTATTCACCATGACAAAGTAAGATTTATACCTGGGGTGTAGGGCTGGTTCAATATCCACAAAACAGTCAATGTGATTCATCATATCAATAAAAGAAAGGATGAGAACCACATGATCTCCTTAATAGATGCAGAGAGAGCATTTGACAAAATACAGCACCCTTTCTTGATAAAAACCCTTAAGAATGTAGGGATTGAAGGATCATACCTCAAGATCATAGAAGCCATATGTGAAAGACCCAATGTTAATGTCATCCTCAATAGGGAAAAACTGAGAGCTTTCACCCTAAGGTCAGGAACAAGACAGGGATGTCCACTCTTGCCACTGTTATTCAACATAGTATTGGAAGTCTTAGCCTCAGCAATCAGACAACACAAAGAAATAAAAAGCATCCAAATAAGCCAGTAGGAGGTCAAAATTTCACTCTCTGCAGATAGCATGATACTCTATGTGGAAAACCCAAAAGATCCACCAAGAAACTGCTAGAACTGATCCAGGAATTCAGCAAAGTGGCAGGATATAAAATCAATGCACCTATACACCAACAATGAAGCAATAGATAGAGAAATCAAGGAATCGATCCCATTTACAATTGCAACAAAAACCATAAAATACCTAGGAATTAACATAACCAGAGAGGTAAAAAAAATCTATACACTGAAAACTATAGAAAGCTGATAAAGGAAATTGAAGAAGCACAAGAAAATGGGAAAACATTCGATGCTCCTGGATAGGAAGAACAAATATTGTTAAAATGTCAATACTACCCAAAGCAATCTACATATTCAATGCTATACTTATCAAAATAACACCAGCATTCTTCACAGAGCTAGAACAAACAATCCTAAAATTTGTATAGAACCACAAAAGACCCCAAATAGCCAACGCAATCTTGAAAAAGAAAACCAAAGCAGGAGGCATCACAATCCCAGACTTCAAGCTGTATTACAAAGCTGTAATCATCAAGACAGTATGGTACTGGCACAAGAGCAGACACTCAGATCAATAGAACAAAATAGAGAACCCAGAAATGGACCCACAAACCTATGGCCAACTCATCTTTGACAAAGCAGGAAAGAATATTCAATGGAATGAAGACAGTCTCTTCAGCAAGTGGTGCTAAGAAAACTGGACAACGACAGGCAGAAAAATGAGCCTAGATTACTTTCTAAATGTAAGACAGGAAGCCATCAAAATCTCAAGGAGAAAGCAGGCAAGAACCTCTTTGACCTTGGCCACAGCAACTTCTTACTCAACATGTCTCCAGAGACAAGGGAAACAAAACAAAAATGAACTACTGGAACCTCATCAAAATAAAAAGCTCTGCACAGCAAAAGAAACCATCAGCAAAACCAAAAGGCAACCACAGAATGAAAGAAGATATTTGCAAATGACATATGAAATAAAGGGTTAGTATCGAAAATCTATAAAGAACTTATCTAACTTAACACCCAAAAAACAATCCAGTGAAGAAATGGGATAAAGACATGAACAGACACTTCTTCAAATGTGGTTTCTCTGCCATGAACACCATTCTTTTCTTCTGTGTTTCCTACTGGATGACTATTAGAGTCACTCAGTATGTCATTTATACCTCCACTGATTTTTTTATTTAAATGCATGTTTCATAGGTACATAATTATTTTAAAGTCTCTATCACTATTCTACATCTTAGTTTTAGCTTAAAATTCACTGATTTTTCTTCCCTTGTCTTCCTGGTTTTTTAATTATGACAATAGGACTATATTTTTATTTTATTTTCAAGATTTCAATCAGTTCTTCATAATATTTGCCAACTCTTATTTATGCTCATTTTATTATTATTTATTATTTAAAGATGACTCAAGTTTTTCCACATCTTTTATAAATAAGTGTTTAAATCAACTGAGATACACGTACTACATATTTATAGTAACTTTTATAATAGCCAAGTACCAGAAAAAAGCTCAAATGTTGCTCAAGAGAATGGCTAAACAAACTATGGTATATTCATATTGTGGAACATTAGCCAGCAATAAAAAGAACAAACTGCTGGCATAAGCAGCAACTTGGACTAAATTTCAGCATCATTATGTTCAAAGAAAGAAGCCAGGCACAAAGGAACACATAGCGTATGGTTTCATTTATATGAAGTTTGGAAACACATAAAAAGTCATCTATGATGATAGAAATCAGAGGGTGAGGGTCCAATATGACTGGAAAGGGACCTAAGAGAATCTTCTGGAGTGATGAAAAGGTTTTCTATCTGAAACTGCATGGTGGTTATATATATAGATCCTTACATATGTAAAAACTCATGCAGCTGTGTACTTATGATGCACTGTATGTTAGTAATAGTTCAAAGGAATTAAGACAGGACAGAAGGATGGAAGGAAGGAAGTGGGAGGAAGGAAGGAAAGGGGAGAGAGGAGAGGAGGAAGGAAGAAAAGAAAGGGGAGGGAGGGGAGAGGGAAAAAAAGGAGGGGAGGGAGGGAGGAAGAAAGGAAGGAAAGGGGTAACAGAGGGAAGGAGGGAAAGAGAGAGACAGGGCAGGGGATGGAGGGAAGAACCAAAGGAGGTAGAAAGGATGAGAGGGAAAGAAAGAAAGAACCAACCCCAGGAACGTGTCCTTATTCAGCTCCTGGGGCTGCTAGAAATGGCAGATCCAAAAGTCCACGTCCTAACCAAGGAGTAAGGTTTTGCAAGAAGGACAGATTTGAAAGAGGAGACTTCTAAAATACCAGAAAAGCACTGGGCCTCATAAGTACCTCCAGTGATAAAGGCAGGGCTAAAACTGGGACATCATTTACCAAGTGGCCAGAAAGAAAAAGGAATTTTTATTCACTTCCCCTATATCACTGCTTGAAAGTCATACTCAGTGCCGCTGTGTGTAGGAGGCGCTGGCTCCGCTGTAGGAGAGCTTTTTCTACTACTGTGTATGCGCGTCTGTCAGGGGCCAAAAGAGGTGCCAGGGGCTTATTTGCTACTGCTGCTGCTGCTGCATCAGAGGCTCAGAAGCAATATGGAGGCATAGCAATAAGGATTAGGTTCACCTTGGGATGACAGAAAATTCCAAAGAACAGTAGCTTATCTCAGATAGAAACTTATTCATCTCTCTCACAAAATAAATCTGGAGGCAGATCCAGGAAGTATAGGGCAGCTCCACAAATTCATCAGGAGTCCAGGCTCTCTGAAGTTCTCTATTCCTCTACCCCCATAATGATCCTTGTCCTCAGGACCCAAGACTCTGATTGGAGGCCTACAGGTCACCTTCGTGTGCCAGGTTAGCTGGCCAAGTAAGGAACAAAGAAGGATGCGCGCCTGCTCTTGAAGGAATATCACAGCTCTCAGCTCATTGGTCAAGACGTAGTCACATGTCTACACCCAGCTGGAAAGTTGGCAAATGTTGTCTTTTAGCAGATCACATGTTTGCCCTAAATGATATCAAACTTCTTATTATAAAAGAGGAAGGAAAGAAGCTTGTGGTAGACAGACAGCAATCTTCCGCAGAAGTCAATATTTATAGTTTACAATAATTTTCTCCACAATATGTATTTTAACTATTAATAGTGTTGGCAATATTTTAAGAAACTCTTTGTGGCTGTCATATTTGGGAGTTGTTTTGCACTTAAACTGAGCCTGTAGAGCTAAGCTAGGCAATTGTGCTGATAATAGTATTGAGAAAATAATCTGTAAGTCTTTATGTTACCACTCAAAATTTTAAAGATCATATAATGTGGAGAAATATTTAATTTTTCAATAAATTTCAGATAATTCTATCTGTATCACAGAAGAGCAGGATGCCCCATTCACCTCCAGTGAACTCAAATGAGGAAGGCTTAATATTCATTATTTTCTCGCCATTTGAAAGACATTTTACCATCTACCTGTGTCTCCTTTCCAAATAAATTTTTTTTAGAGAAAAAATGTGTGAGCTGATTAAGAACCAGGGATACCTCATTTCCATTTACTCGGGGAAGAAATGGGATTTGAGGGATTTGGGCTCAGGGATGTTCAAGATCAGCAAAACCCTTACATCTCCCCACTACTGAGGGCTGTGTGCGGAAAGGCAGCCTTGAGAGGATGGGAACGGTGCTGCGGCCATGCTTGGGCCTCTAATAAAACCTGTGGTTGTTCTCCTCCGACTTACAGCGTAGTAACAGCCTAAGTCAAGAGGTTCTGGTACTCCCCCTTCCCTGGAGAGCAGTCCTCAGTGAGTCAAAGACCAGGCCGAGGTTTGGGTGTCCTTTACCTTTCAGTAGTGGTTATTTATGATCTTCTGTCACGCCTGTTCTAAACTCCACTCCCGTTTAAGCAAATTTACTTTCAACTCTCCACTGAGTTCACCAAAGACAAGTAATCCTTCTGCAACTGGCAGGGCTGAAGATTAAGCCACCCTGGGCAATTAAACGGATCCCGAGGTTCAGCTGGTGTGCCGCAGTTTACATTCATTACAGTCGTTTAGCAAGGTTCCACAGCTTACACCCCTGCTTCGCATGAGGATTTGTGTCCCTCATTAGCATTCCCAAAGCAGGCGATGATGCTTCGGCGTGGGCCACTGTCAGGCTGTGTCACAGCATTATGAGATTAGGCCTGCAAATTCACCCTTCTGCCACGAGCAGAACCCGCTCGCGCTTGGCCTCTGTGAGCGGCTGTGCCGGATTTTGAAGGGAAAGCTGGAGAGGGTACCACTAAGGAAGTGTCAACAACCAGGGTTGATGAATGTGGTTATGGAATTTGAAAATGGAGATTCAGTTTTGTACCCACATTTGTACCCTCAATGGGGACAAACGAATTTAACTTTTAGGACCTCTAATTTGGTGCTTTTTAGAAGAGGCCTACAGGGGCACCTGGGAGGGGCTCAGTCGCTTAAGTGTTCGATTTTGGCTCAGGTCATAAACTCATGGTTCATGGGTTCAAGCTCTACTTTGGGCTCTGTGCTGACTCAGCACAGATCCTGTGTCGCCCACTGCCCCTCCCTCCCTTGTGCACTCTAGCTCTGTCTCAAAAATAAACATTAAAAATTTTTTAAATAAAAGAGGCCTAAAGTATGTTGCAACGTAGCACATCAGTTACCTGTTGCTGGATGACCAACATTCTCAAAAGGTCTCCACAGCATACAACAATAAGCACTTACTTAGCGCACCCACAGATCTGCATGTCTGGGCATGCAGGATCTGGCCTGGGCGTGGCTAGGGTGACTCCGCTTGGCTCCCCTCAACCCTGGCTCTCCTCACTGGACTGTCAGGTTACTTCGGGCATGTCCTTCTCATGATGGCAGCAAAGGCAGAAGAGCAAGGACTCACAGGTACTGTCGGACGCTGTGCCTGTGTCTCACCTGCGAACACCCTTCTGGCAGAAGCAGCTCACCTGGCTGGAGTCAGGGTGTGTGCAAGTAAAGGACACAGATACATAAAGGGATAAAGAGTTGAATGTCATCTGCCAGATGGGACAAAAAGGCTTGAAAATATGCCCTGATTAACGATGTAGAAAGGAAATGAGTCAATGAATAATTAGGTCCTGCGGGGTTTTTTTTAATTTTTAAAAAATGTTTATTTTAGGAAGTGCCTGGTGGCTCAGTCGCCTGTCTGCTTCGGTTCAGGTCATGATCACATGGTGAGTTCAAGCCTCACCATTGGGCTCTGTGCCAACAGCTCAGAGCCTGGAGCCTGCTTTGACTCCCTCTCTCTCTTTCCTCCCCTGTTCACTCTGTCTCTCTAATGTTTAAGATAAACATTAACAAATCTTCTAATTAAATTTAAAAAAATAAATAAATAAAATTTTTATTTTTAGTTTTAAGAGACAGCATGTGGGGGGGGGGGGGGGGGACAGAGGATCCAAAGTGGGCTCTGCACAGACAGCAGCAAGCCTGACATGAGGCTCAAACTCACTAACAGTGAGATCATGCATGACCTGAGCCAAAGTCCAATGCTCAACTGACTGAGCCACCCAGGGGCCCCAGGTCCTGAATTTTTAAAAAATTACTAGAGGGGAGCCTGGGTGGCTCAGTCAGTTGAGCATCCAACTTTGGGTTGAGCATCCAACTTCATTTCAGGTCATGATCTCACTGTTAGTGAGTTCAAGACCCACATCAGGCTCACTGCTGTCAGCACCAGAGCCCACTTCAGATCCTCTGTCTCCCCCCACCCTCTATCCCTCCCCTGCTCTCTCTCTCTCAAAAATAATTAAACATTTTTTTTAATTACTATGAAGCACTTGGGTGGCTCAGTTGGTTGACTTCAGCTCAGGTCATGACCTCATGGTTCCTGAGTTTGAGCCCTACACTGGCCTCTCTGCAGTCAGCAGGGAGCCTGTGTCGGACTCTTTGCACCCCTCTTTCTCTGCACCTCCACCACTCACACTCTCTCAAAAATAAATAAACATTAAAAAAGAAAAAGAAAAAATTCTAGAAGACTGCCAGCTTTATTGAGGCTCTAGATCATCATGGAATAGTATAGCTGGAACTGAATTTGGGTCATCTGGATCAATGGTTCTTAGCCTTCCTGAGGTCTGGATTCTTCTTATTCATGTGCATAAATATACAATATTTTAGAGGCTTTCTGTGGACTCTTTGGAAGCTATCTGTGAGCCCCTGGAAATCTGTAAGTCGAGGTTAAAATTTAATTGTAAGGCAACTTTTCACCTGTCCTAGGTGGGGAAACAGCTACATTATGACTGCTTTATGCTTCATAGAACTCTTTAGGCTGGTGTGAGATTTATGTGTGTGGTTGAATTTGGTATTGAAGTGAATACAAACCAGAGCACAGAGTCCACTGCTTTAAAACCTCTGGGGATACTCCTCACCCAGATTAAATCCCTACTGCTCCCAAGAAGTGATCTTGGACCACCTTCACAAGTAAGCGCTTGTTTCCTTCTAGCCACCCAGGCCCTCCTACTTTTTCTCATGCTTGCCGAGTTTGGGGCCTTGTACTTGCTGTTCCTTTTGCCTGAAATGATGTCTTCCTGCAAATTCACACAACTCTCTCTTTTGCTTCATTTCAAATTCTGTACAAATAGAGGCCTTCTCTGAATACCCTATTTTATTTAAATATAATTTATTGTCAAACTGGTTTCCATAAAACACCCAGTACTCATCCCAACAAGTGCCCTCCTCAATGCCCATCACCCACTTCCCCTCTTCCCCACCTCCCATCAACCCTCAGTTTGTCCTCAGTATTTAAGAGTCTCTTATGGTTTGTTCTCTCTCTGTAACTTTTTTCCCCTGCCCCTCCCCCATGGTCTTCTGTTAAGTTACTCAAAATCCACATATGAGTGAAAACATATGATATCTGTCTTTCTCAGCCTGACTTATTTCGCTTAGCATAATACCTTACAGTTCCATCCACGTTGCTACAAATGGCAGGATTTCATTCTTTCTCATTGCCAAGAAATATTCCATTGTGCATGTAAACCACATATTCTTGATCCATTCATCAGGTGATGGACATTTAGGCTCTTTCCATGTTTTGGCTATTGTTGAAAGCACTGCTATAAACATTGGGGTATATGTGCCCCTATGCATTAGCACTCCTGTATCCCTTGGGTAAATTCCTAGCAGTGCTATTGCTGGGTCATAAGGGAGCTCTATTGTTAATTTTTTGAGGAACCTCCACACTGTTTTCCAGAGCAGCTGCACCAGTTTTCATTCCCACCAACAGTGCAAGAGGATTCCCGTATCTCCACATCCTTGCCAGCATGTATAGTCTCCTGATTTGTTCATTTTAGCCACTCTGCCTGGCATGAGATGGTATCTCAGTGTGGTTTTGATTTGTACTTCCCTGATGATGAGTGATGTTGAGCATCATTTTGTGTGTTTGTTGGCCATCTGGATGTCTTCTTTGGAGAAGTGTCTCTTCATGTCTTCTGATCATATCTTCACTGGATTATTTGTTTTTTGGGTGTGGAGTTTGGTGAGTTCCTAATAGATTTTGGATACTAGTCCTTTATCCAGTATGTCATTTGCAAATATTTTTTCCTATTTTGTCAGTTGCCTGTTGTCAGTTTTGTGGTTGTTTCCTTTGCAGTGCAGAAGCTCTTTATCTTGATGAGGTCCCAATAGTTCATATTTGCTTTTGATTACCTTGCCTTTGGAGATGTATTGAGTAAGTAAGGCATTGCTGTGCCTGAGGTCAAAGAGGTTGTTTTCTTTTTTCTCCTCTAGGGTTTTGATGATTTCCTGTCTCACATTCAGGTCCTTCATCCATTTTGAGTTTATTTTTGTGTATAGTGTAAGAAAGTGGTATAGTTTTCTGCATGTTGCTGTCCAGTTCTCCCAGCACCAACTGTCTTTTTTCCATTGGATACTCTTTCCTGCTTTGACAAGATTTAATTGGCCATACATTTGTGGGTCCAGTTCTGGATTCTCTATTCTATTCCATTGGTCTATATGAACACCATATTTAAAGTGTTACCTTTAAGGAAACGATCAACAAAACTAAAAGGCAACCAATGGAATGGGAAAAGATATTTGTCAATGACATCAGATAAAGGGTTAGTATCCAAAATTTATAAAGAACTTACTAAACTCAACACCCAAAAAACAAATAATCCAGTGAAGAAACGGGCAGAAGACATGAAGAGACACTTCTCCAAAGAAGACATCCAGATGGCCAACAATCACATAAAATGATACTCAATGTCACACATCATCAGGGAAATACAAATCAAAACCACACTGAGATACCACCTCAGAACAGCTAAAATGAACAAATCAGGAAACTACAGATGCTGGCAAGGATGTGGAGAAACGGGAACCCTCTTGCATTATTGGTGGGAATGCAAACTGGCACTGCTGTTCTGGAAAACAGTGTGGAGATTCCTCAAAAATTAAAAATAGAGCTACCCTATGACCCAGCAATAGTATTACTAGAAATTTACCCAAGGGATACAGGAGTGCTAATGCATAGGGGTATGTGTACCCCAATGTTTAAGGCAGTGCTTTCAACAACAGCCAAATCATGGAAAGAGCCTAAATGTCCATCACCTGATGAATGGATAAAGAAGATGTGGTTTATATACACAATGGAATATTTGGCAATGAGAAAGAATGAAATCCTGCCATTTGCAGCAATATAGATGGAACTGGAATGTATCATGCTGAGTGAAGTTAGTCAGTCAGAGAAGGACAGACATCATATGTTTTCAGTCATATGTGGATTTTGTGTAACTTAGCAGAAGACCATAGGGGAAGGGAGGGGGGAAACTAGATACAACAGAGAGGGAGAGAAGCAAACCATAAGACACTCAAATACAGAGAACTAACTAAAGGTGGATGGTGGCATGGGGGAGAGGGAAAATGGGTGATGGGCATTGAGGAGGGCACCTGTTAAGATGAGCACTGAATGTTGTATGTAAGCAAATTTGACAATAAGTTATAATTAAAAATAACAAATAAAGTGCTACCATTATGGATGATGGCATTGAGGAGGGTACTTGTTGGGATGAACACTGGGTGCTGTATATAAGTGATGAATCATGGGAATCCACCCCCAAAACCAAGAACACACTGTATACACTGTATGTTAGCCAAATTGGCAATAAATTATATTTAATTGTTCTTGCTTTACTTATTATTTTTGTCATTAGTTGTTTTTCTCTCCCTCTGATAGGTAAAACTACCTGAGAACATGGACTTTATCTTTTACCCCAAAACGGCCACCCTCAAGTAGGTATTAAATGAGTAAACTGACATGTTACACTATAAGGTATACATCCATATAGAAATTCAAAAAGAAAATGTATCTGAGTATATTCCATAAGTACATTCTGAATTATAAGACCACAATTTTTACACATCTCAGTCCCTTGTAAAAAATATTTATTTATTTTTGAAAGAAAGAGAGAGAGAGAGAAAGAGAGAGAATGAGCAGGGGAGGGTCAGTGAGAGAGGGAGACACAGAATCCAGAGCAAACTCCAAGCTGTCAGCACAGAGCCCAATGCGGGGCGTGAGTTCATTACCTGAGCCGGAGTTGAACGCTCAACAGACTGAGCCACCCAAGCGCCCCTATAGAGCTCAGTCTTATAAAGAAAGTGGAGCCCTTCTACTAGTCTTCTGGATGACTTTCATGTAAGAATCTTAATATTTAATATCACAGTACATAATGACAGTTCATCAGATCACACCATTAACCATAACTAAGTAGCCCTATAGGGACTTTGGAGGTTTTTTTTTATTAATTAGCAATAGACTTGCTGGTACAAATGGGCATGTTGTCTGAAGAAAGCTTCAGAGTGAGAATCTGTGGCTACAGATCAGCAGTCATGTTGGCCCCTTTATGGTGGGCGCCATCAAGCTCAGTTTCTCGGTTGTATGGCTTTCTTCTGTATTACCGATCTGAATCTGGATCATCTTAGAAAACACCAAATGGAGTTGGCTGTGAGGGGATTATAAGCTGTCCTTAGCAGCAATTTATGGAGGCTCTGATTTCAGAGGTTAACAAAGATTTGCTTGGGGGTTATGTGCAGTTTTCCAGAGTCATTCTGAACTGACAGATAAATGTGTAGCCCTATTTGCTGGAGCCTTTTATGGGTAGGTGCAGCTGGATGAAAATCAGCCACAAAGGAGATCCCGGTGTTATCATTAATGGTGACTTTGTGTAACAGATGTTGTCTACATATTAGAGGAGGCTGCTTAATTTGTCTTTTGCAAACACGAAGCCTCTTAAAAACTATTATGTACTAAACATTGTCTGGAAAATTCCATCCTATTGTAACCTAGTCCTCCTTCAGGAAGAGGAGCGGTTTAGAATTAAGAGAATACAAGAGAGACTCAAATGAAGGAATACTACATCCATTACGCTTGTGTTTTTTCATGATTATGGTGAAGAGAGACCAAAAAATAAGTAAATAAAATAAAAGGGCATCACAGCACTGCCAAGGGAAAATACATGTATTAAAAACAAAAGTCTACATGAATAGGTACTGAACAGTGATGAGAAATTAGGGAGGAAATGGGGTTTTGCCTCCTGTCATTTGCAAGCAAGCATCCCATTGGCTTTATTGCCTAAGAACAGAGCGGGTGACAAAGAGTTGGAAATTTAGCACAAAATGATTGGAAAGTGATTTCATCTTACTCACCATCTGGTCGGCTCAGACTATTTTTCAAGCAAAAGATTAATCATTTGCTAGGTATGTTAGGCCACAATGCTCCACACTGCCCACCCACACATGCACACGTGCACTGCTGATGGCCAGCTACCATATTTCACTACAAATATGTATGAGTTCCATTTTTATTTGGGGCATCTTTACGGATGGCATGCTGCATGTCATCAAACAAGCGGCTTCCACCCTTTTCTCACTAAATAAAAGGAGACTTTCACCAGACCATAAAAAGAAGTTTGGAGAAAGTGGAATTGTACCTTGAAATAATCACTTTGGGAACAAATTTCACTGTTTTATCAAAAACTAAAAAGACTTCAAACATTATGCCCCAAAATGCCACTTCATGGACTCTACTTTTAAGTAATTCAAAATACTAAAAGGCATGTCACAAAAATACATTTTTATCATGGCAAAAATATAATAATAAAATTGGAAGGTACCCCAAATTCTTACATTAGGTTATATATAAATTACTATAAATTACCTAACAAAATATTTTTCAGCCATTAGAATTATGATTATCAAGACTAATAACATGAAAACATTTATCCTACATATTAAAGGAGGAAAGGCAAAATTCTATATATATGAGGATTTATATCCTTATAAAATATGAAAATGAAAAATGACCGAAGGGAAATATACCATAAACATAAATACTTTTGGAAAATAAAAGAAATCATGGTGCAATCTTAAGAGTAACTATTTTCCTCCCTGAGCGCTAGCTGGTATATCCAGAGGCAATTGTCTACATATTAAACTACTTTATTATATGCTTATCATTCCTGGCAACCCTCTTCCCTCTGGCCATATTTTCAAATTGTTCATCAGCTCATCAATATGAATAAAAGGGTAAATGCTTGTATCAGCATCATTTTAACAGTAAAAGCAGAACACCTGTTTCTCCTCTAGATTCAGGGGGGCAAAAGGGATGAGTCCCTTCATCCATTCCAAGATTTTCAGAAGGTCAGTATGGGAGCTTTGAGGCAATGAACTGTCCTGCAATGTCTTACATAATTAATTTGTCAGCATAATGATTCCAGGGTGTCTCTGTACTAAATAATAACAGCCTTTCCATCCTGGATCCCTTTTAACATTTTAAGTGGAGAAAGGTTGGTTTACTTAAAGGATTAATAAAGATCTCCAGGACTGCTCCTACTTTGAGGGTGAATACAAAACACCTGTGCTCCACATGTCCTAAGCATTGTCATTGTCTGCCAAGGAGCATCAAAACCTGGAGACAGGGAGTATCTATGGACTCATAGATGTCCAACATCAGAGCCAAATACAAAATGCTGAAGTAACATTTTTGGTTGCTGTGGCTGCCAATGACATATTGCTCAGGCACTGTAAATAACGTAGCTGAGAGACGCATTTATTGTATAATAACTTCCCCTTCCCCTACTGAGATGAAAAATCTCTAGTTTAAAACAAATAAACAAAAATCTTTGCCACCAATAGACTAAGGGGAATGTAAATGTTATCCTGGAAGTGGGGCAAGACTCACGTGGAGAATTCCCACTCAAGCATCATGCATGCATAAAGCTTTAACTTTCTGCCTGGCACAAAGCTGGCTTCTCGTTGCTTCAAAAACATTAGAATCATGCCTTGTCTTCAAGGACCTTAAAATCTAGGCATGAGGCATATGTAACTGATATATCAAGAAGTCCCTACTCACCAGGCCATAGACAAAAATTGTTTTAATTTTCTCTAGCCTCTGCTAGATGCAGGCTGCATCGGATGTCCCTATTCTGGTCCTTTACATCCTTAGGTTCATCACATAGCTTCTCTAGTTCAGTCACTATGGAAAACAGTATGGAAGTTCCTCAAAAAATTAAAAATAGAACTAACATATGATTCAGCAACTGCACTTCGGGTACATATTGAGGGAAATGATCTGGCAGGCTGCCTGTACTAGCTTTCATTGTGCCCTTACTCGGGTAGATTTGGGGGACATCCAGCGGCAGCAGCTTCTCCCACAGTTCCTTGCTAGGAACTGCTTGTCATTCTTTCTTGCAAGCACCATTTCTAACCCAGTCCTAGGGAAGCCTCCCTCCTTAATTGCCTGGGGGCAGGGAGAGCATTGTATTCCACCATAAGGAGGAAGAAGATGAGCTGATCCTGCTAATACTTCCCTTCTGCAAAGCCCACTCTGGCCTCCTGGAGCACCTCTGAGGCAGAAGAGGAGGAAAGGGCAGGGCTGCTTGTAGGAGGGCTTGCTGGGAAGAGTGTGGGGAGATGGGTCCTGGCCCTAGTTGTTCGCTGCTATCTTGAAAATCAGAACAGTGGCTTCCAATTCTGGTTGCTCATCAGGATCACTTTGGAGAGCTTTTGAAAGCTTTCAATGCCAGGGCTGGCCCACCCCACACCAGTGACATCAGAACCCTGAATCAGAGGCCTATGAGGTTGGGTCATTTTTCTTTTTCATATAAATTTTTTTAACATTTTATTTATTTTTGAGAGAAAGAGAGAGAGAGACAGAGTATGAGCTGGGGAGGGTCAGATAGAAAGGGAGACGTAGAATCAGAAATAGACTCCAGGCTCTGAGCTGTCAGCACAGAGCCCAACCCCAGCTTGAACTCACAAACTGAGTTCATGATCTGAGCCAAAGTTGGCCGATTAACCGACTGAGCCACCCAGGTGTCCCAGTTGGGTCATTTTTCAAAATCGATTTGAATATGCAGCTTGGGTCTGGAAATATTCATAGCAGAGATTCTTGCCCTGGTCTACACACTACATAAACAAGACGGCTTCAAATAATACTGAGCCTGGGTCTCACCTCAGGGATTCTGATGTCCTTGGCTGGGCACTGGGGTTCTTTTCTGAAAGTACCTCCCCTGCTTATAGCACTCCTTCTGCCTGTGGCTGCATCACAGGATGCCCAGGGAAAGACTTGGGGGAGAAGGAGGTCTTTCCAGCCAAGCAGGTGCCCAGGCCAGTGACTCTCAGCAACCCTGTCCAGCTTTTAGCTGAGCCTCCTCTCCTGGCATCAGCTTCTCCATGGATAATTACCCCTCCACCTCTGACCCCGCTGACTGCACATGCAACTGCTTTAATCACACAGTGGCCTGAGGAAGAAATCTTCACATCAAAGTCCACACTTCGGGTTTGGCTCATTGTGATGAGGAAGATTGAAAATACAAGCAGCCCTAATGGTAGAAATGGCATGCTGCCTCTTGGTTTACCTTCCACATGGCAGGGAGCCCATCTCAAAGCATCCTGGGTCTGGTCTGTTTATGGCTAGGCAGACTCTACCTCACTAAATGTCACCAAACTGTGTCTGGGTTTTCCAATATTACATTTTTTTTTGGTCTTACTCTAAAATGAATCCATCTGATAGCTCTTCTGGAGGTCTCTGATTAAAAATTATAAAGAAAATCTAATCTTGGATAGAAGTCAAGATCATGGGGATGCCTTTCTTCTCTTTTACCTAAATTCTGTTCAGCCTCCAAAATTCTCCTTCATCCAAGACTATATCCTCCTTGAAGCCATTCCTAACTGTTCCAACCAAGGCCTATACCTCCTATTCATGAACTCCAATTATTTTTTATGGTCAGAACCATATGAGTTAATATTCATACTGTGGGTAGGGCCCATTTATGCAGACATTAAACAGAATGTTGAGTAGGAAATTTTTGTTGCCCTAGAGCTAGTGGCTGGAGAAAAAGGGCTCCAAATCTGAAGCTGGCCTGCACATAAGAAGCCCTCAGGTCTTTCACAAGCCATTAGGTCCTCACACAGAGGTCATCCAGAGGGACACCAGCAAAGTGACTTTGCATCTGGGTGACTTCTCTGGTTTGGGCATAGAGTCAGGTGTTCTCGGGTACACAAAAATGTGGTCTGAGAAAGCAAGTGACCTCAGGGTAAGGAGCCAAGTCCTGGGAGACAGGACAGGGAAAAATGGAATTCCATAGGTATGGACCCTGGGGGTCAAAAATGCTGCCAGAATCTTTCCAGAGAAAAATTCCGCAGTAAACTTTGGACCCAAAGGGTCATGAAGAGCAGAACACAATCATTCACACTGAAAATGAGTGAGACAAACAAGGGTAATTCAAGGTTCTTGAAAAGGACAGTGCTTATATCCCAAGAAAAAAAGAATTCTTACCCATATAATAGAGGCTTAAAGATGCCAAGGACTTCTCTCCTTCCTTGAAGGAGAAGCACATGCCATATCCTAGGCAAGGGGCTAAGGAGTATCACAAATGGTATCTCTCTTAATCTTCATTTACTTACTTCCTTACTTATTTATTTATAGCACAAGAGCAGGGGAGGTGCAGAGAGAAAGAGAGAGAGAGAGAGAGAGAGAGAGAGAGAGAGAGAGAGAGAGAATCTTAAGCAGGCTCCACACTCAGTACTAAGCCAGATGCAAGACTTGATCTCATGACTCTGAGATCATGATCTGAGCCAAAATCAAGAGTCAGACCAACTGAATCACCCAAGCACCCCTCTCTTAATTTTCATATTAGTCCTTTTACAATAAATATTAATGTTACTATTTTTACAGTCAAAGAAATCAAGGCTCAGAAAAGTTAATTTGTTGGAATTTGAACCCAGATCTGGCCTTATGTTCCTAAACCACAATTCAACTCCCAGTTTCTTTTTAGATGCCAAAGAATTTCTATTTAAAAAATTTTTTTAAATTTCAGGGTGTCTGCTTGGCTCAGTCAGTTAAGTGTCCAACTTTGGCTCAGGTCATGATCTCACCATTTGTTAGTTGAGCCCCACATTGGGCTCTGTGCTGATAGCTCAGAGCCTGGAGCCTGCTTTGGATTCTGTGTCTCCCTCTCTCTCTGCCCCTCCCCTGCTCACACTCTGTGTGTGTATGTCTCTCTTTCTAAAATAAACGTTAAAAAAAATTTTTTTTAATTTAAAGTTCCAAGTAAAGTATATCCACTGTGGTTCTCATCTTTGTCCAGTTCACCAGGAGACACCTGGCAGTGTGACATCCTGAATTTCTTAGCAGTGCACACTGGTGGTGAGGATGGGGTCACATTGTCTGAGTTCAGGCATGGGAAGGGGACATGGGCCAAGAATAACGGATAACATGAACAGGAAGATTTGAGAAGTAAGCAAATGTGTCCAATTGGGTGAGGCAATTATTTATGTTACCATGGCAACCACTGTTACCTGATTTAAAAACAAAGTTTATTGTGAAAATTTCCAAGCATTCAGAAGAAGAATATTCAATAAGCCCCCTTCTAGCTAGGACTCAGTTTTCACAGTACCTAGATGTTTCCACATTTGCCTCCTTTGTCCTTTTTTTCTTGCTAAAGTGTCCTTTTTTTCTTGCTGAAGTGTCTTAAATCCTAAGCATGTCATTTCACCCCTCTATACCATAATATACATCTCTAAAATATATGGACATCTTGTTACATAACCACAATGTCATTATTATCTCTTGAAAAAAATACTATTTTCTTTTTTTAACATTTATTTATTTTTGAGAGAAACAGAGCACAAGCAGGGAGGGGGAGAGAGAGGGAGACAGAATCTGAAGCAGGCTCCAGGCTCTGAGCAGTCAGTGCAGAGCCCAACACGGGGCTTGAACACAAGGACTTCGAAATCATGACCTGAGCTGAAGTTGGACACTTAATGGACTGAACCACCCAGGCGCCCCCAAAAATTATTAGTGTCAAGGCCAAGACTCAGATGAGGCAAGCAAGGCACCAAGGGTGTAAATTTAATGAAGCATTGCTCTTGGGGCCATGCCATGCAGGTCAATACCTGAGAGTGGGTGCCCTCCTATCAGCTCTGTATTTGATACTTAGTCCAGAATTTCTTTTCCCTATTGTTTCAAACTTTCTTTTTTTATAGCTGGTTTATTTGGGATCCAAAGAGAGCTAGCACTTCCTTTGAATTGTTACATATGTACACTTTTATTTAGGACAGGCCTCACCCCTTTCTGTTTGCTGCTTCTGATCCATCCAGATGCTGCGTCACACTCTGCATTTGTCTACTTATTCCTTGTTGATATCTTTATACTTCTTTCTCTATTCTCTGTGTTTTCTAGAAAGACTGAGATTCATGGTGATACAAATGCATTCAACTTTACATCTATTTATAGAAAATATATCATTTATGTTTTTTATTGACTGGAATGAAATTGTCTATGTTATTGTCTTAAAATTCATGTTCTCTGGACCTGTAATTATATACGCTTTCTCATTTGCGATAGACCTTCTTTATGTTTCTTTTTTTCTTTTTAAGTAAACTCTACACCCAACGTGGTGCTCAAACTCAGACCCTGAGATCAAGAGCCACATGCTCTACAAACTGAGCCAGCCATATGCCCCTTCTCTGTGTTTCTTGATCACTACTCAATCTTAGTGATATTCCAAAGAATCAGCTTTTTATTGTATTGAACTACTCTCTTAGGTTTTTGTTTTATCCATCTTATTTTAAATTATTGTTTATTTCCTTCTTTCTATTCTGCTGCTATTTTATAGAAGTCAGGAGTAGACTTATCTAGCTGCTTCTGGTTCTGAATCTCAGGTGCTGCCCAGGACTCAGTGCATTTGGTCATGGGTATATTCATTCCAAGGAACATCTTGGAATACAATGTCTTCTTTCAGTCACTTCCACTTGCCCAATTCCTTCTTTCAAAGATTCATATATTTCCAGTTACTATTGGTGCATAACAAATTATTTCAAACTTGATTGTTTAAAACAATAACTACTATTTATTTTGCTCAGGAACCTACAATGTGTGTCGAGTTGGACAAGGACAGGTCATCTCTGCTCCATGTAGCATCAACTTGGAAGGTGCAGCTAGGTTCTGGGCGATCTGCTTTGAGATGGCCTCACTCACATGGATGGTAACTTGGTACTGGTTATGAGAGGTGTGGGCCAGGGGCCTTAGTTGCTTTGCACAGAGACTTCTCCACCAGCTGTTTGGGCTTCCTCTCAACTTGGTGGCTCTGTCAAGACAGCAAAGCAGAAGTATCTGGCATATTTATGATCTAGTCTCAGACATCATGTGACATGCCTTGTCATGACTATTGATTGAGTGACAAAAGCCCATTTAGGTTCATCAGAAGGAGATTTACACCTCACCACTGGATAGAAGGAATGTCAAGATCACACCATAACAAGAGCATATGACGAGGAGGGAAAGAGCACATTATGGAGGGAAAGGAGAGGGAGATCTGGAGTGTAGAGGTCACTGAGACACAAACATTGTCTTTCTGCAGTAAATGATCAGGTACATAATTTGAAAATGTGCCATCAAGCAGAGAGGAACTCTCTTACCCACAGGGAAAAGGCAATCCTTGTCCATTTTCAAGCTGGTGATCTTCAGCCTGCCCCTCCCCGACACCCGTTTTCCACACTTCTTTCGGTTCTGTGCCCTGGGAGGTTGACCTCTATAAGCTACATTATTTGGGCTCCTATCCCCTCTGGGTTCCAGTTGGAAGATGAGGGAGCTGTAGGAGAAAGGAGTGGGTTATTTATCTGCCCCCTCATTCCTTTTCCCATCTCTGATTAAAGAGAAAATCCAAAGGAAGGGGAAAATATTTAGGAATGGCCACAATGAGATCCTATGTACTCTTAAATATCACCAAATATTTTTTAAAACCTGTGGTGTGATACAGTTGGTACCTAGGAATATCTTTATCTTTGTTTAGAAGAACTATTTTAGTCTAGATTTAAATATGCATTTTACTCTGAAATGATTGAACCGAGTTCAAAGAAGAGGGACACATGGAAACTTACTTTTATTTTTATGTTTTTAATGATTATTTATTTTTGAGAGAGAGAGGGAGCCAGGGAGAGGCAGAGAGAGAGAGAGAGGGAGACAGAGTCTGATTCTGAAGCAGAATCCAGGCTCTGAGCTGTCAGCACAGAGCCTGAGGCAGAACTTAAACCCATAAACTGCGAGAATATGACCTGAACTGAAGTTGGACACTTAACCAACTGAGCCACCCAGGCACCCCAGAAGCTTATTTTTAAATGTTAACTGGCACTATGCAAAAGATTGTAACGTAGTGCTGATTTAGTGAGGTTTTCAGCTTCCTATGCCTGGTAAGTCTTAAGCCAAAATTTGCAATTTCAATTTTTTTATATTTGCTATTTGATAAAACAGATAATATGTTATATTTCCAATGATATTTGCTGATATGACAGAAATAATAATACTGCTGTGCACAACTCTGTATTTCTGACTGCACTTTGGATTATTTCTCAGTATGCATTCCTAGAAGAGGAATGAGCAGGGCAGAGGCCATCACCACTTTTCCTGCTCTTGGGCACAGAGCAGAGCCCTTCTCAGGCTTACTGTGGTCAGTCATGCTTCCACCAGCTGTTTCATAGCCTCAATCTCAACACCCCTCAGTAGCATCACTGATTCTCAATCCTCTGGAATTTCATAAGCAAAGTGGTACCACATAGCTGTATTAATTGACATTTATTTCATTACAGAGGAGTCTGAATCTTTTCACATATTTATTTTTAATTCATATTTATCTTGCAAAAGTATCTTATTCTTGTTCTTCACCTATGCAAATATAACGCACCTCTTACATTTTTCTCATTGCTGAGATTTCTTGTTAAGATTAGAGATTTGGGTGGTGCCTGAGTAGCTCAGTCAGTTGAGCGTCAGATTCTTGATTTCAGCTCAGATCATGATTTCATGGTTCATGAGTTTGAGCCCTGCATAGGGCTCTGCGCTGACAATGCTTGGGATTCTCCTCTCCCTCTCTCTCTGCCCCTCCCACGCACATGCACATGTTCTCTCTCTCTCTCTCTCTCTCTCTCTCTCAAAAATAAATAAATAAGCATCTAAGAAAAGATGAGAGATTTAGTTTTAAAATTCAGATTTTATTTTTAAATACACTAATCCTGTTACCTGCCATATTGTCAAATTAGATGTTATATGAATAACCTTGAAGCTTTAAAAAGGTTCTGGTGATTTTTTTCCTGGTTGGCATGCATACATGTGTTTCCATATTAATTTCAATAGCGTTAATTTTAATTGCCTCTTTTAGGTTCTATCTATACAGGCAAAATATTATGAAGAAACAAATTCAAGACCAAAACAAAGTTTACATAAATATTTCAGATAAAAGGAATGAAAGGAAGGTGCTGCCTGTTTAAGCTGGATCATTGGGACAGGCCTTACCTTAACTTTCCCTAAGTAGTCATAGTTTATTAAAACATCCACTACTTAACTTTGTAATGATTATTCTAGTTTAATATCAATGCATCTGTGTAGAATGCAAGAAGTTAAACGTTCAAACTGCTAATTGAACATAACTTTTCTTCTGATGTCTTTGAGTTCCTGGTAATAATTCCTATATAAAGTAATTTCAAAAGCATTTGGGCTTTGCCTTATTTGGACCATCTGAGACAAGTTTGAGTGAATGTGACTCTTTGCCGTTAAAGGTGCTGAAGAATACATTTCCTCCATAATGCAGGGGTCCACATGGAAATAGAACATTGTATTGTATGTTTGCTATTGCTATATTGCATTAACAATTATACAAAATGATTCTGTTTCAGGGTGATTCATTGTCCCAAGAACTTGGTCTTCAAACTGGTGTTTCCTTCATTTCATTCTTGGATAACTGCAGGCACACATATTTATTAATATTGAACACATGAGTGTCATCACTGGCTTCTTTTTAGGATAGGTGCATGAATGACATCCCAAAACGACAAGGTCTTCTCAAACATTTTTTTAACCTTAGAAAATATGATAATAGCTCTTTATATTAGAAAGCTTTCATTGTCTTCATTTAGGAGAAACTAAGTCTTCCAAATGCATAACATCTTTGCTACAGATGATGGGGGATTTGTAAAAAAGTTTATAATCAACATGACATATAAGAGAAAGTTTTTTTATGGATAATACCAGTTTTTTATGCCAAGTGTTTATAAATGTACATAACTCAATATGTGTAGAGTTTAATTGCCACAGCGACATTTTCCCACATGACTTTAATCTGCACTTGAATTTTCTACCTGGAAACTCAGCAGTTGTGACTCTTTCTTAAATACGTGATTGTGGTCAGTGATTTTTGAAGTTCATCAACAGCTTGCTTAAGTTCCACTTCAGACACACCTTGATCAACTTCCTATCAATGCTGCCCACTTCCCTTAAACAAATACTTTCTGAAGAAAGCCTTGGTCACATCTCTGCTTTGGAGATTGCTGAACATCAAGTCACCTGATATCGGTTCAGGAAAACTGGACACTGCTTGATACACTTCTTATCCAGAAGACTAAGCAATTCTTTTGAAGAATTTTAAAGAGGCCAAGGCAGACCAGGCTTCTTGTGAAAGTGTAATTGAGAGGCAGCTCTCCAATTGGAAAAAAATTCCAAATCATCTATCATCATTTGCCATATTAATCAATACCATTTGGAGTATCTGTGGCTATTTTCTGAATCTCACCTTGATATTCTATCCATGAGCAGTTCTTTTCCTTTCACTGTACCTTCAACCTACAGCCTACAGCCCCTGCCTCTTCTAGTGATCTTTCTCCCCCAGTTAATAGTTTCAGTGATTGATGGTTTTTTAAAAGCACACATAATAGAGGGATAGAGAATATATGTTATCTTAAGGTCAGGAATCATCTCTCTATTACCATCCCTTGAAGAATGTTGACAAATTTTTGTTTTACCCCTGCATAATTTTTTAGGAAAAAACAGGGGTATTAAATACATAAGGAGGTGAAAAGGAGAAACTTCTTTGCAATGACCTTATCACTACAAGTCAATCTACAGACAATTCCAGAGTTAAAAACATCTTTTGGAGATCTCTATCTCACTCACTGCCATCATTATCAAAATCACCAACATGATTTGTAAACATGTATGGTCTATTTCCCATGTGTCAGCCTCCATGATTAGTATTTTCATGGATTAAGCTACACTCTTGTTCTTCAGGGAGGTGTTGTCACTATTTCCATTTGCAGGTGTTTAGAAGGTTAAGCTCTTTGCTGCACTTTGCACAGCTAGGAAGCATCACTTACATGCCTGAGCATCAGTTACACGCCATTCTGCTTTCTGTCATGCAGGTTCAGCCAGGAGCCAACCTTTCAATCTTCCTTCCTCTACTTCTTATATTCAATTACTCCAGTCCCATTCATTCTTAGTTGGCTCCCGAGACTATCCATTCTTGGCTCTCAAGTCTCCATTCTCCCCATGGCTCGGCTTGTACCAACTCTCATTGACTCTCTCCTCCATGACTGTAGTCTCCCTGCCTCAGTCTCCCCTCAGCCCAATCAACCCTCTGCATTGGCACAAAGCAAGAAATCAATAAGTTCAGGTTCCACTAAACAAAAGCAGAGATATGATCATGTTACCACATGCTGATGGCAAAATAAAGTTTCAAAACCTTATAACAGTGTTCAAAATTCTTGGTGTTCAGGTTCTTAGCTTGGTCTGCCATGCTCTCTTGAGAGCCTATGGTACAGTAACCTGAGATTATAAAATTATCCAGACAAGCTGAGACTTCCCTACTCTGTGTTTTTGCTCAAATTCTTCCCTCTATTTGCAATGTCCTTTCCTCTACCCTACCTCTCTCTACTCTCTATTTTCTGCCTACACTGTCTTTGAAACCCAGCTCAAGCACCGTCTCCTTTGCAAAGCCTTCCTGACTCCTTGAGTTAGAATACTTGCCATCATTGTACTATTCATACAGGTCTACACTCCTTTATTCACAGTTCAGAAACTTAAAATGCTCTGAAGACCAAAACTTACTTTTGTGATTTTGATGCAACCTTTTTTGGTAGCCTAAACTAATCCAAACTGACATGAGACTCTTCATAGTCAGTGTGAAAATTCACATTTCACTTTAGAAATAAAAAAGAAATTGAGTATTATTACTATGTGCCCCCCCCAGATCCCAATGGAGGTGTTACATAAAATATGTACATGTATTACATTGCCTTAAATTCGGAATTCCATACTGCCTCTGGTCTTAGGGTTTTGGATAAGGAATTATGGCCCTATACCTAGTACTCACCACAATATTTGGCATTAAAGTTACTTGTCATCACCCATCTCACCAGCCTCTAAGGGCTGGGATTATGAAATTTTCATACAAATAGAACCAGACACATATGTGACTGACGTTCACACTCTTCATGTAAGCCATGAAGGGCATCATGCATGAGGTCCCTAAACTTTCCACTATAGTCCCCTGCATTTTTTCCTTTCTGGTTTGAGGTTGCATAGTCCCCACACTTGTCCAGGACCAGCTCCTTCAATCTGCAGTCTTAATCTCACACTTTCTTTAGACTCTGTTGCTTTAATTATTCCCTATATTCTCTATATTACCTGTTGGCTCTTTTTATTCAATGTACAAGAAAATTCAAGCCTTTCTACTGTTTAAAAACCTTCAGTGTCCATTTTGATTAAATAAATAGCTCTTCTTTATAGTAATAAACCAACTAATAAGTGTAGAAGGAATAAATTTTTAAAAAAGAATCACATTTTGTAATCACCAGAGTAATGATTGATTCAGGCAAAAATCATCAATAGATACTGAAACTAGTAGATGATTATTAAGGAACAAGATATTTACATAGTCCCAAAGTAACTTTTCATGAACTACAAATTATAGAATGAAAATAGTCATTTTACAGTGGAGAAAAATAGCAGACAAGTGATCGAAGTGGAAATCCCCAACATGGTGACAACATGGTATCATGTGGCTCCTGATATAATGCTCTATGATATTCCTGCAATAATTAGTAATCTTGGTCAAAATTTGGGGAAGCATCATCAAGCCTACCTTGAGGGACATTCTATAAAATAATCAGTCTTTACTCCTCAAAAAGGTTAACACTGGGGCACCTGGGTGGCTCAGTCAGTTGAGCAACCAACTCAATTTTGACTAAGGTCATGATCCTGTGGTTATGGAATGGAGTCTCGGGTTGGGCTCTGTTCTGAGCATGAAGCCTTCTTAAGATTCTCTCTCTCTATCCCTCTGCCCCTTGCCCTCATTCATGTTCTTTTTTAAAAAAAATTAAAAATGTTAATGCCATGAAAGACAAAGTCTTAGAAACTGTTCCAGATTTAAGGAGATCAAAGAGACATGACCATGAAACAAAATATACTATCATGGTTTGGACCCAGAATAGGAAAAAAAATAGCTGTAAGGAATATTTTGGGGATAATTACTGAAATTTGAAAATAGAATCTGGATTGGATAATATTATATCCATGTGAAATTCATTAATCTGACAACTGTACTGTTGTAATGGAAAATAATGTCCTTGTTTCTAGAAAATACACAGTAAGGGGCATCTGGATGGCTCAGCCGGTTAAGCATCTGACTTCAGCTCAGGTCATTATTTCACAGTTCGTGAGTTCAAGCTCTGTGTTGGGCTCTGTGCTAACAGCTTGGAGCCTGGAGTCTCCTTCAAATTCTGTGTCTCCTTCTTTCTCTGTCCCTCCTCTGCTTGCACTCTGTCTCTCTCAAAAATAAATAAACATTAAAAGAAAAATAAAATTCTCTTTAAAAAAAGAAAATGTACAGTGAAATATCTAGATGCAAAGGGGACATGATGTCTGCAACATCACATCATAAACAGAAACTAAGAGAGAGGATGATAAAGCAAAGAGGCAAGATGTTCACAATGGTGAATCGTGAATCTGAGTATATGGGAGATGTTTGTATTACTTTTGTAACATTTATGCAAGTTTGAAATTATTTCTGAATATAAAGTCACCAAACTTTTTTTAGATTCCAGCTTAACCTAAAGTTCTGAGCTGTCAGCACAGAGCCTGATGCTGGCTCAAACTCATGAACCCCAAGATCATGACCTGAGCAGAAGTCAGATGCTTAACTGACAGCCACCCAGGGGCCCCAAGCTTAACCCAAAGTTACCAACTTGTTTTTTCCTCCTGTGATCTCAGCCTTGTCATACTCACTGACTCCAAGTCCTCATTTTGTGTTCACTTAAGTTCCAGTTCCAATTACAGTAAAACCTTGGTTTGCGAGCATAATTTGTTCCAGAACAAATACTGAATACATACTTGTAATCTAAAGCATTTGTATATCAAAGTGAATTTCAAGAATCATTGCCTCAGTTGTGATCATGTGACATTTAGCATCCCTAACTACTACTCATATTGTAAGACATCACTTGTTTATCAAGTTAAAATTTATTAGAAATGTTTGTTCAACTTGTGTAACACTTGGAGAACAAGTTATTTGCAATCCAAGGGTTTATTCTACTTCTTTTTACTTCTCATCCATCTTTGCCTTCGTTAAGCTTTTAAAAAATCCCCCAACTCTTCTGTAAAGTTTTAACTTCCTGTGGGTTCCACAATATAACTCTCTTGTTTTTACTCCACTTTCCTCATCTTCCTGATAATGTTTGCTGACTCCTCATCAGGTGGCTTCCCCCAAGACATCTCCACTTTATTTTCTTTTGACTTCACCATTCTCGAGGCATCTCATCTATTCCCACTGTTCTCTCCCAAGCAGTTAAATCCAGCCCTGGCTGTCTCCCAAATTCTAGAGCCATAATATCAATAACGTAAAGATGAGCTTCTCATTTATGTTCCCAATTTTGTCAAAAGTTATCATCTTTCTTCCTTCAGACCTCCTTGGTTTGTTTATATCCTTCACCACTCAAGCTTGGAAATGCAAGATTGTTTTAACTCCTCTTCCCCACCTGTACTCTGCCACTCTATTCTCTCCTCTACTCTTGGCCTTTAACAGAGGCTGGGCCCAGAAGCCTAGAAACCTACTAGGGTGGCTGATAATAATGACACCGTCCAGCCTCTTACTAGATTGTGGCCCAAATCCTTTAGCCAAAGGATTGATGAGAGTCAAAACCCTTCTCCGTCCAAGGGAGCCTATCTTTTGGCTCAACCTCTTACCACACTATGATGCTCTTCATGCCCCAGTTACACTCGGCTTATCACCAGACACCAGGCACCTGTATCATCTCATTCCTGTATTCATCTTCACATGTGGTTCTCTCGAACGTTTCCTAATCCTCCATCTGATGATCCCACTCATCTCTCAAGACCCAGTTTCAATATCACTCCTCTTACAACGTCTTTTCTTATCCTTAATTATTTAATTAAGACAATTTTCTGGGCTGCCAGGGCACTTGATTTAACTCCTGTTTTAGTGCTATCTCCAACTAAAATGTAGCCTAATTAGCGGTATATATACTTGTCCCAGGAGGAGGGGTTATATATGATTTTTGATTTCTAGTAACTCCTAACACATGATAGGCTCTCAACAAATGTTTTAGTGGAATTTCACTTCTGCATGCTGTAATTATTCTAGTTGCCCGCAGACACGTCTAACAAAGCCCACCAATCTTACTTTGAAAGGCCTTGTGGTCACCCAGTTACAGCTCTTCACTCCTTCCTCTATTGCTGTTTTTGGCTCCAGGCATAAGGCCTTGGCTTCCTTTGGTCCTCACTTGTATGCTGCCTTGCCCTGAGAGCTAGTCAGGCATCCTCCACGACCCTAATGTCCAACCCAGCTCTTGCCTGTCCTTTCTCTGGAACCTAAGCTTCTGGAAGAGATGGGATTACACCTTGACTTGGAAGAATGGGTATAGGTAACCATTCAATCCTCTCTGAGATTTTCACTCTATTCTTTTGTCCCATTCTCAAGTCCCTGTCACATGAACTGTGCTCTGTATTGGGTGACTGTGTGCCAGACAGACATTGATATTAACTTCCTCATGAGACCTTATGGAGCATCTAATAGTAACCCTTCAACTTGCAGATGAGAAAATTAAGACTCAGAAGGTGAACAGACTTGTCTAAGATCATCAGGCAGTTGGCAGCAGCCTTTTGAGTTCACTGCTCTTTCCACTCATACTGCCTCTGTGAAGAGCAGTTTACATGTCATTACTCATGATTATGAAACAGTCTCCTTGTAAAAGCCCATTTCATAACCTTAGCTCATCTTATTTAGTACCTGGCAGTAATGTTCCAATTTTTGATTGCTGAATGAATTCTATTTCTCTATGTTTGCTAAGTAGGTTTCTGTGTATTGTAAATAATGCAGAAGGACAATGTCTCACATATGGGAATTGACTAAATATTGGCCCTTATTTTGTTAAATAATTGTAAAATAATAACCACCTGGGGAAAAAATCAGATATAGTTTTCTATGCCATATTGTCTTCAATAACATTGGGTTTGATTAACAAGGAGGAAAAAAACAAAGCTGAAATGAGAAAAATAAAGAGGGTTATTTACATCCTGCTTTGTATGAATGTCCTCAAAGAAGCTGTAATGCAGCACAATTTCAATGATTGTCACAAAATTGGTAGTTCTTAGCAGCACCTATGATTCTCCATTGATCTGATTGTTCTTGGAATTCATTATAAAAAAAAGATAAGGATAATTTTCCTGGGATTATTGTCAACCGCCTGATTGTATAAGCAACAACCATTTTTCGGTTTTTTTCTGAGCATAAAAGCACAGCAAAGAGAAAGCAATGATTAGGAAG
Source organism: Suricata suricatta (assembly GCF_006229205.1). Lineage (NCBI taxonomy): Eukaryota > Metazoa > Chordata > Mammalia > Carnivora > Herpestidae > Suricata > Suricata suricatta. The sequence continues at coordinate 61,565,194 of NC_043711.1, forward strand.
AAATCCACAGAACATGTTATATTCAAACCTCCCTGTATGTATCCGTATTTGTTCTGCCTTTATAATTCAAAAATCAAAGAGGCAAAAACTATTTATTTATGGATTCATTTTAACCTAATACTTCCTGTAGCTCATGTAAATGTTTTTACTTCTTCTTATATTTGGCAACAATTAACTGCTTTTATTTTTTAAAATCTGAATATTCTAAACAATACCTGAGTCATTCCCAAAATAAAGTGTCTTCCCCAGAACTTAAAAGAAGTATATCCAGTTACAAACAGAAGTTTAATGATGCCTAATGTGAGTTTAATTATACGGCCATTTGTGTGATGATCTGTCTCCCTTGCTCACTCATCAATAAGGGCCATTAAGCACAGATGTTCTGGTTTGGGTTTCTCCAGAAATAGGTCCTGAGTTGAGGATTTTACTGCAAGTGGTTTATTCGAAAGGTGAGCCCAGGAAGCACACACTAGGAATGGAGCAGTGAGAAAGAAAAGAAGGAAGTCAACAAAGGATGCACTAGTAGTCAGGTAACTGCTGGGAGCTTCAGATTTGTCCCCTCCTTAGAGATTTATATACCAACTACACCCAGCTAGCATAGCTTGAGGGATGCTGGGGTAGGAAGGTATTAACTCCTCAGTAATTCTGTCCTAAGGCTAAATAAACCATCAGTGCCAGGATACCAACAGTTTTGCTATAATAGTTTATGGCCATTTTTGATCACCATTGCATCACCTAGCAGAGAATGTGCCCAAAAGTGGATGCTCAGTGTTGGAGGAAAGGAAGAAGGATAGAAAGAAAGAAGGAAGGAAGGAAAGAAGGAAAGAAGGAAGGAAGGGAAGCTGGGAGGGAGGAAAGGGGGGGGATAAATTGTCCTTTTAAATCCATATCCAATCTAAGTATTACACTGAAACTGGATAGCTGATAATCTGTTTTTAATGTGTCCATCTACTCTATTTTATATATCACTACTGCCTACTGCATATCCATAGTCTCCCCAAAATTTTTGAGGAGGTAAGAAATGCATTTACAAAGTTAAACAGAAGCTCAGCAGGGGCACCTGGGTGGCTCAGTCAGTTAAGCGTCAGGTTCGGCTCAGGTCATGATCTCACGGTTCATGGGCTCGAGCCCTGCATCGGGCTCTGTGCTGACAGCTAGCTCAGAGCCTGGAGCCTGTCTTTCAGATTCTGTCTCCCTTTCTCTCTGACACTCCCCTGCTCATGCAGTCTCTCTCTCTCTCCCTCTCTCTCTCTCTCTCAAAAATAAATTTTAAAAAACATTAAAAATTTTTTAAAATAAACAGAAGCAAGCAGCTGAAGAAAACAGCAAAAGGAAGAGCGAAATGTTTGTTTTTCAGGCGATAAGAAAAAATGGGCAAAGTTGCCATTGTGCCAGCAGACCTTCAAAGAAGAATTAAATCAATTCTCAGAACTGATATATCAGTGATGGCAGAAAAGGAGTCATTCTGATAAGGGGGGCGATGACCAAGTAAAACCATGGAACCTGAGACATTAATCTCCCTTTCTTCCATTCTACTCCTAAGTCCCATACCCTCATCCTGACCAAAGTCCCCGTTTCCACACACAGACTCAGCATCAGTCTCTTTCCCACCATGAAAACTACTCCCACATTCTGATCATTCCTCATTCCTCCTCCCCTCAAAGCATGCCTCTTCTTTTTTTTTTTTTATTTATCTATTTTGAGAGACAGAGAGAGAGAGAGCATGAGTGGGGGAGAAGCAGAGAGAGAGGGAAACATAGAATTTGAAGCAGGCTCCAGGCTCTGAGCTCTCAGCATAGAGCCCGATGTGGGGCTTGAACCCACGAACCATAAGATTATGACCTGAGCCAGTCAGACGCTTAACCAACTGAGCCACCCAGGTGCCCCAAAGCATGTCTATTCTATATCCTACAGAATCCCAGCCCCCGCCCACGTTTGGTCATGCCAAATGACACTAATGTGAGTGGGTGAGAGAATGTGTACTACCTCTCTCAGAACCACACAGTGCATTGCAACAACCGCTTTTCAGAACAAGGCCTTACTCCAAAGTAGTTTCTTTAAATACCACAACCTTATAAAGAAAATTCTTCAAAATAAGACATAAAACTTTCATTTGGGAATAATTTTAAACTTATAAAAAGTAGCAAAAATAAAAACAGTACAAGGCATCTCTGCACCCAGACTATTAATTACTATTAACATTTGCATTATCATTTCTGTTCTCTTTCTTACTTGCTCTCTTGGCATACCTTTTGCTGAACTATGAAGGTTAACATACATAGCGACCCTTTATCCATAAATAATACATATGTGTTTCCTAAAATGAGGAAATACATGCACACAGGACAGTGTCAACTCTATAAATTTTTATTATGTTAACACTTTTATCTCATCCATGTGTAAATTCATTTAATGATTTGTTTCATAGCATTTTTTTCCCTTCTAGTATCCAGTCTAGGCTTTGGTACTGCATTTAGTTTTCATGTCCCTTAGCCTCCTTCTATCTAGATATTTCCACACCCTTCCTTTGGGCTTTATGACATTGGCATAAGTAGACACTTGACCCAGCGATCTACCCTAAACATACACTGGTTAAAGCATGAAATGATACATGCTATTCACTGCAGCACCATTTGTAATAACAAAAGACTGGAAACAAATTTCCATCAATAGAGGACTAGTTGATACATGTACATCCACACAGTGGGGAATCATTCAGTTGTAAAAAAGAATGGGAAATATATCTCTATCTCTACAGAGTAACCTCCAGGATGTACTGTTAGGTGAAAAAAGCAAAGTAACAGTAAGTGTGTATTATGTACTCCCATTTACATATAGAGAATATAAAATAACTTTCATACACACACACACATACACACACACACACACACACATATGTCTTCATATTTGAACACTGGATCTTTTTAATGTTATGGAATTATTGCTTACCTTTATGTCTGATAATAAAATTATGGTTATTTTTAAAAATATACCTTAAAAGGAAGCATTAAAAGATATACTCCTACTAGTAGACCAAGAAATAGGGGGAAAATCTCAGAGCTCAAAAATAGAGAAATGGAACATAGATGCAAAAATCAATAAAAATGTATGAAATTAAACATGTTATAAAAAGGAAAATATTTTATAACTAAGATATATCCCAGTAAAGCAAGAGTGACTTAATATTTTAAAAAAGTATATCAATGTAATTTATTACAGTCACAGAATAAAGGAGAAAAACTATATCATTTCAGGAGTGTGTGGGTGACTCAGTCGGTTAAGTGTTTGACATGGGCTCACTCATGATCTCATGGTTCACAAGTCTGAACCTACATCAGGCTCTGTACTGACAGCTCAGAGCCTGAAGCCTACTTCAGATTCTATGTTTCCCTCTCTCTAACCTACCCCTGCTTGTGTTCTCTTTCTTTCTCTCAAAAATAAATAAACATTTAAAACACAAACAACAACAACAAAAAATATCCTTTGACTATATGCAGAAAAAGCATGTGACAAAATTCAATATTTATTTAGGGTAAAAATTCTCAGAAACCTAGAAATAGAAGAAAATTTCTTCAAATTCATAAAGGGCATCAGTAAAAATATGTACAACTAATATAATACTTAATAGTGGAAGACTGAGTGCTTTCCCCCTAAGATTGGAAACAAAGCCAGGATGTCTGCTTTCAGCACTTCTATTCAGTATTGGACTAGAGGTCCTGATCTTTGCTGTAAGGCAAGAAAAAGAAATAAAGGCACAGAGATTGAATAGGAAGAAGTAAAACTGTCTGTATTTGCAGATATGAGCATAAATGTAACAATTTCAAACACACCTACAGAATACTACTAGAATTAAATGATTTTCACAAAGTAACAAGATACAAGGTTAATATGCAAGACAAGTGTATTTCTATACACTGACAACAATCCAAAAATTAAATGAAAATATACCATTTACAATAGTAAGAAGTTCATAAAATAATAAGAGATCAATTTAGTTAAGTGTATGTAATATGTATATATACTAAAAATCCTTGAAATTAAAGCAAATCTAAATAGTGTTCATAAATTATAAAATTCAAGATTGTGAGGATGACAATTCTCCACAAATAAATACATAGGTTCAACACAATTCTAATCAAAATCCCAGTAAACTGTTTTGTTGAAATTAAGCATATCTGGCAAATAGCTCCAGGCCCCTTGGAATTTTACACAATCCATCCTGGACTTGTTTGAAATTATTTTCCCATCATCAATGATGTGAAATGAGAATGCCCCCTGTCAAAGAAAAATGTATAATATTTATAGTCTGCCAACAAGACATCCCAATTCAGATTATTGCCTTATTTTGCATATTTTTAACTGTATAACTCACCCTTTAAATTTTTGCCCATAGAGACCTACTGAACTCATACCTGAATTCATCTTGAATATGGAAAAGAAAGAAGTGGTAGTAAAGAGAACTGTCGGTTGCATCCCAAAAAGGTGAGATTTAATTCAAAATATTTGGCTATAAAACCAAAGTTAAATATAAAAAATATTATATCTTGCCACAATAAAAAATGAGATAGAAAAAAATTCGACTTGAAATTTTAAAAGCCAATAAATGAAAATAAAGTTATGCCATCACTAGCCTTCCAAACAAATGATTATAAAATACAATGTAAAAATGTAACAGTTGCTTAGATATAAAACCTAATAACATAAGAACATAAAAATGGGAATGAGGAGAGAGGAATAAAATTACGCCACCTCTTTTACTTGACACAACAGACTAACATATAGTGTTCCCCTTATGTCTGAATGTTATAGAAACAAGAGTTAAAAACGGTTTCTGGGAAACTTAAATGTAATTATTAGCAGAATTTAAAACAGGATATATGCTTTTTTGATCACTAAAGATGAACAGAACATATACTGTGCATACCCAGGACCATCTACAACACAAAAAAATAAAAAAGGATAAAAACAAGAAAACAAAAAATAACATGACAGAAGCAAGATAAGATATAACAATTATAATAATGACAGTTAATTATAATAATAATTACAATCATTAAAAGACAAAGTCTCTGATTCAGTAACAACAGTGTGACACCAAAAGTCTTAAAGGGCCAGTGTCTGTCAGACAGGTTCAAAAAGTAAAAGAGCAAGAGTACAATATTAATATTAAACATATTAGAATTTAAGGCAAAACATTAAAATGGGCAAGGAGTATTAGAACAGATTAAAGAGCACAATTCAAATTGAATTAGTCTCATGAACCTGTACTTTTTAAACACAGTTGCAGCAAAACATACAAAAGTTATATATTTGTATCTTGCATTTACCAAATTTATATATGAACAGGGGCAGCAAGGAAATAGGGTAGGAACAGGGAAGAATCTTTTAGTGAGTCACTTTGTCTTTAGTTAACAAAAGATAATTCCCAAGGTTTTTTGGAAACAGACCCTAAGACAGAGGTTGCATGCAAGAAGTTTTCTGGAGTGTCTTCTCAGGAATATCATCTGTAAGGGAATGGTGGAAACCAGATTGGCACAAGGAGAACTTGAACTACATTGCAGTCACAACAGAGGCCTCAGCAGATCCTGGTGAGAGCTCTGGAGCTGTCGTGACCCTTCAAAATATTTCCCCATTGAGGCAAGCAGAACATAACTCTGTATTTATCAACTAGTCATTGGCTACAGACTGCCCCTAGGGAGGGGGCTTCATTTGGGGCAAGAGAGCTCCTTCAGGTGAAGACAATTTCTTCAGGTTGGAAATCACCACTCCATCCTAACAAGTAAAAAGCTGCACAGACTGAAAAATCAACAACTCTTCTTCAATCAGTAAGAGAAGGAAGAACACAGGGAAACTATTGCCCCCAAGATTGGAAAGAGAGGTGAATAAAGAAAGTCAAGACTTTCCAATGCACACATTCACAAGTGGAAGCCAGTGTCCGGGCGAAAACACCTAAACTACAATGGGAGAATTGCTGGAGGCTCAATGCAGACAACTCTAAGAGTTAAAAGCTACAGGGAGATCTAGTCATAGGGGCCCAGGACATTGTGAGATTTACCACTGGCAAGTCAACCACATTCCTACAGTAAATATCAGAGAAAAATCCTCTCCTGCTTCCAGCAGAAGCAGGGGGAAAAGAACCATTTTGAAATACAATAGACCACTCTGGGTTTTTTTTCTTAACATTTATTTATTTTTGAGGGACAGAGAGAGACAGATCATGAGCAGGGGAAGAACAGACAGGGACACAGAGAATCAGAAGCAGGCTCCAGGCTCTGAACCGCCAGCACAGAACCCAACATGGGGCTCAAACCCACAAACTGTGAGATCATGACCTGAGCCGAAGTCAGACGCTCAACCAACTGAGCCACCCAGACACCCCTAGGCCACTCTGTTCTTAACAAGGCCTGCCCTCCGGGGAAACCAGAGCATAACCTGCTGGGGTATTATCAGAAATTAACTGACCTGGGGAAAGGAAATACTGTCTCTCCAAGGTGGGGGGAAACAAAACAAAACTGAGAAACACCTGTGAAGTTCACAGACAAGTGAGCACAGGCTCACTAAAAGATTGAGACCTAATCATGGGATTATAGAACAATTCTCTCCCCAACACCTCACTACCAAATTACTAGGGGCCTATTTACCACAGTTCATTTTACCCAGCACATCATGTCAGGCTATTAAGAAAAAATGATAAGACACACCAAAAGGCAAAAAAGTACAGTTTGAAGAGGCAAAGCAACCATCAGAACCTTTCATGGCAGAGATGTTTGAATGATCAGAGTGGGGATTTAAAACAACTATGGTTGGGGTGCCAGGGTGGCTCCTTTGTGTAAGCGTCTAACTCTCCATTTTGGCTCAGGTCACGATCTCATAATTCATGAGTTTGAGCCGTGCATCAGGCTCTGTGCTGACAGCATGGAGTCTGCTTGGGATTCTCTTTCCATCACTCTCTGTCCCTCTCCCTCTCCCTCTCCCTCTCTCTCTTTCTCTCTCTTTCTCTCTCTCTCTCACTCTCAAAATAAATGAATAAAAATTTAAAAAGCAAAACAACTATGATTAGTATGCTAAGGGTTCTAATGGACAGTGTAGATAGCATGCGAGAACAGATGAGCAATATAAGTAGAGAAATGAAAAGCCTAAAAAAGAACCAAAAATAGATGTTAAAGATTTTAAAAAATTTAACAGAAACAAAGAATGCATTTGATGGACACAACTGAGGAAAGAATCTCTGAGCCAAAGGGTATATCAGTAGAGTCCTCAAAAACAAAACGCTAAGAGAACAAAGACTGAAAACTACAGAACAGAACATGCAAGAACTGTGTGACAACTGCAAAAGGTGCAAGATACACATGATGGGAACACCAGAAGGATTAGAGAGAATAACAGAAGAAATGGTTGAAATGATAATGATTAAGAATTTCCCCAAATTATTGAAACACTAATACTCTGGTTTCTCTTCAGATTGCATAGATCTTTCGCCTTTTACCAAATTATTGAAACACTAAAACATAGATCCAGGAAGCTCAGAGAACTGAATAAATGCCAAAAAACCATAACTTTATCTTTGACTTTCTGCAGTTTATAATCTAGATGAAATGAACCAACTGCTTAAAAGACATAACATGCCAAAACTCACACAGGAAGAAACAGATTATCTGAATGGGCTTATATCTATTAAATAAAGTGAACCAATAATTAATAATCTTCTGAAGCAGAAAGTACAAGGCCCAAATGGGCTTAGTGATGCAATATAACAAACATTTATGGAAGAAATTATACTAGTTCTCTACAATTTCTTTTAGAGAACAGAAATAGGGGCCCCTGGGTGGCTCAGTCAGTTAAACATCTGACTCTTGATCTCGGCTCAGGTCATGATCTCATGGTTGGTGAGTCTGAGCCCCACATCGGGTTCTGCACTGATAATGCAGAATCTGCTTGGGATTCCCTCTCTCTCTCTCTCTCTCTCTCTCTCTCTCTCTCTCTCTCTTTTGCTCTCTTTCTACCCCCTTCACTGGCTTGCTCTCTCCCTTTCTCGAAATAAATAAGTAAACTTAAAAAATAAACAGATGGAACACTTCTTAACTCATTGTATAAGACCAGCAGTACCATATCACCAAAAGTAAACAATGCCATTTACAAGAAAAGAAAACTACCAGACCAGTATCTCATGGACATGGATGGAAAAATCTTCAACAAAATATTAGCAAACTGAATCCTAAAGTATTAAAAGAATTATACATCATGATCCAAAGTGGATTTTTTCTCCAAGTATGCAAAGCTGGTTTAACATTAAATAATCAATTGATGTTTGATTCCATCACATCAACAGACTAAAAATAAACTCACATGATTATACCAATTGATGCAGGAAAAGTATTTCACAAAATCAAACATCCATCCATGATAAAACTCTCAGGAAACTAGAAATACAGGAGAATTTTCTCAACTTGATAAAGACTGTCAACAAAATACTACAGCTAACGTATACTTAATGATGAAAAATTCAAAGATTTCCCCAAAGATCAGATACAAGGCAAGGACGTCCCCTTACACCAATCCTTTTCAGCACCATACTGGAGTCATTGCTAGTGCAAAAAGGCAAGAAATGGATATACATATTGGAAGGAAGACATAAAACTGTTTTGTCCACAGATGACATGATTGGTTGTCTAGGCAGAAAATAAAAAAATTTTTTTTGATTGAAACAAACTGGAACTAGTAAGAGATTATAGCAAGGTTATAGGATTCAAGGTTAATGTATAAAGGTCAATTGCTTTATTATATACCAACAATGAAAAAGTAGGCTTAAACTTAAAAATACAATACCATTTATATTAACACCCCCCAAAATAAAATACTTAGGTATAAATCTAACAAAATATGTACAAGAGCTATGTGAAGAAAATCACAAAACTCTGATGAATTAAATCAAAGAAGAACTAAATAAATGGACAGATAGTCCATTTTCATAGATAGGAAAATTCAATATTACCAAGACATTAATTCTTCCCAATTTGATCTATAGATTCAATGCGATCACAATAAAAATTGCAGCATTTTATTTTATGTATATCAACAAAATGATTCTAAGGTTCATATGGAGAGGCAAAAGAGTACTGGTGATATACAACTTCAAGATTTACTGTAAAGCTAGTAATCAAGATAATGTGGCATTCATGTAATAATAAGCAATTAATAGATTAATGGACAGAATAGAAAGCCAAGAAATAGGCCACCATAAATATAATCCACTGATCATGACACAGGAGCAAAGGCCATAAAATGGAGCAAAAATGGCCTCTTCAACAAATGGTGGCAGAACAACTGCACATCCATTTGCAAATAAAACAGAAGAATCTAGACACAGACCTCCCACCTTTCACAACAATTAACTCAAAATGGATTACAGACCTAAATATAAAACACAAAACTATAAAACTCCTAGAGAATAACAAAGGAAAAGAATCATATGACCTTAGGTACCGTGATGCCTTTTTAGGTCAAAGAGATGATCCATAACAGAAATACTTTATAATCTGGACTTCATTAAAATTAAAAACATGCTCTGCAAAAGACAATGGCAAGATCTCACCAAAAAAGATATGAAAAGATATCATACGTTCTATGTCATCAAGGAATACAAATGAAAACAACAAGAGGGGCACCTGGGTGGCTCAGTCGGTTAAGCGTCCAACTCTTGATTTTAGCTCAGGTCATGATCTCACAGCTTTGTGAGATCGAACCCTGTGTCAGACTCTGCACTGACAGCATGAACCTTGCTGGGGATTCTCTCTCTCCCTCTCTTCCTGTCTCTCTCTCCCTCTCTCCCTCCCTCGCTCTCTCTCTCTCTCTCTCTTTCTCATAAAATTAAATTAAATTAAAATAAACAAGGAGATATACATCTATCAAAATGACCAAAATTCAGAGCACTGAAAACATCAAATGCTGGTGAGAATATGGAGCAATAAGAACTCTCATACATTGCTGGTGGGAATGCAAAATGGTACAACCATTTTGGAAGACAGTTTGGCAGTTTCTTGCAAAAAAAAAAAAAAACCCTAAAGATACTTTAAGATCTAGCAATTGTGCTCAAAGGAGTACTTATCCAAAAAAGTTGAAAATTTATGTCCACACAAAAATTCCACGTGGATGTTCATAAAAAGCTTTATTTATAATTGCTCAAACTTGGAAGCAACCACAATGTCCCTCTGTAGGTGAAAAGATAAATAATCCTTTATTTATCCAAGCCATGGAAAATTATCCAACACCAAAAAGAAATGAGCTAACAAGCCACAAAAAGAAACAGAGGAAACATAAATGCATATCACTAAGTGAATGAAGTCAACCTTAAAAGCCTACATACTGTATTATTCCACCTATATGCACTTTGGAAAAGGCAAAACTATGAAGACAACAAAAGGGTCAGTGATTGCCAGGGGTGGAACAAAGGGAGATGAACAGGCAGTGCACAGAGAATTTTTAGGGAAGTGAAACTATTCAGTAGAGAAATTTGGCATTTTACATTTGTCCAACACTATAGAACTTACAACTCAAAGAGCAAACCCTAAAGTAAACAGTGGATTCTGGATGGTTATGATGTATCAATGTAAGTTCATCCTTAGTTTAAAAAATGTACCATTCTGGGGGTGCCTGGCTGGGTCAGCTGGTAGAGCATGCAACTCTTGATCATTGGGTTGTAAGTTCCAGCCCCACATTGACTGTGGAGATTACTTAAAAATAAAATCTAAAAAAAAAGTACCATTCTGGTAAATAATGTGGATGATGGAGAAGGCTATGCATGTGTGGGGATGGGGGGCATAGGGTAAATCTCCACACCTATCTCTCAATTTTGTTGTAAACCTAATAAAACTGCTCGTTTTAAAAAAGTCTTAAAAGTTTTTCAAATAACAACACTTACCTTCTTATCTAACATTTAGGAAACATCTGCAAAGTTGATTAAATATTAGGTTACAGAAGACACATAAGTACATTAAAAACATATTCTTTGATGGTTACACTAAAAGAAATAATCACAAAAGTTACAAAATAAGACAAAACCCAGTAAAAATCTTAAAGGAAAATCCAAAATAATAAAGCTAAAGTCAAATGACAAACAAAAAAGGTTACTATTTCTAGCAAACAAAGGCATTTTCCAAAAATGGAAAAAAATGGATAAATATCTTAACAGAAAAGTGAACAAAGACATGGACAGATAACTCAGAAAAATAGACTATTTATGGTTAATAAACATGTGAAAGATGTTTGGTTTCATTTAGAATTTTAAATATGAAAATAAAATAATATCAAGGGGTGCCTGAGTGGCTCAGTAGGTTAAGGGTCTGATTTCAGCTCAGGTCATGATCTCACTGTCTGTGAGTTCAAGTCCCGTGTCAGGCTCTGTGCGGACAGCTCAGAGCCTGGAGCCTGCTTCAGATTCTGTGTCTCCCTCTCTCTCTATCCCTCCCCTGCTCATGCTTTCTCTCTCTCAAAAATAAATAAAACATTAAATAATAACAATAATATCAAGATATTTTTATAAGTTTGACAAATACTAAAATAATTTTTTTTAAAAAACATTGTTGCCCAGGAGAAATAAGTAGTCCCTGCAAGGACAGAGACAGAGAATCTAAATTGAACCATCTTCTTGGAAGGCAGTTTGGCACTGAAAAAAAAATGTAAGGGGACCTCATGGCTCAGTCAGTTGAGTGCCTGACTTTGGCTCAAGTCATGATCTCGCAGTCCAGGAGTTCAAGCCCTGCATAAGGCTCTGTACTGACAGCTCAGAGTCTGAAGCCTGCTTTGGATTCTGTGTCTCCCTTTCTCTCTGTCCCTCCCCTGCTCACACTCTGTCTCTTAAAAAAAAATGAAACATTAAAAAATATGCATATTGGGTGACATGGAAATTCTACTTTTATGAATTTATCCCATTGTAGAAGGTTTTTTTTCCTTAAGTATAATTTACTTGTAGTAAAATTGATCCTTTTTCATGTACAGTTTTGACAAATGTATACAGTCGTACAGAATAGGTCCATTACCCCCCATCAAAATACTCCATTATTCTATCTTTTTGTAGTCAAACCATTCCCCTAATATTGCTACTGATTTGTTCTCTTTCACTATGGTGTTGCCTTTTCCAAAATGTCATATAATGGAATTATATCAGATATAGCCATTGAGGTTAGCTTCTTTCACTCAGTACAGTGCATTTGATGTTCATTCATGGTGTTGCATGTGGTATGACTGTACCACAGTTTGTTTATACATTCCCCAGGTGAGGGTTGTTTCCAGTTTCTTAAAAATTAGTGGGTTTTTTTTTTTATGGATCATGTAGGTTTAAGAAATCTTTGCCTAACCCAAAATCACAGAAATCTTCTCTATTTTCTTCTTTGTACTTTTAGGTATTACATTTCTTTGCATGTATTATGTGTTTGATTTTGGTATGGATCTACGTTTGCTCTATCACACATGGATGTCCACTTGTTCCATCACCGTTTGCTTAAAAGACTAGCCTTTTTCCATTAAATCACCTTTGTACTTCTGTTGAAAACTAATTGACAGGATATATGTGGGCTTATGTCTGGGCTCTGTATTCTGTTCCACTGATGTATGTATCTGCCTCTTCATGTCATGATCACTTGTAGCTTTATAATAAGTCTTGAAAACAGGTAGTGTTAGTTCTTCCAACTTTGTTTCACTCTCTCTCTCTTTCTCTCTCTCTCTTTTTAAAATCATCTTGGTTATTCTACATCTTTAGCCCTTCCTTATAAAATTTTAGAATCATCTTCTCAAATTCTATAAAAATTTCTGCTCAGATTTTGATTGAAATTGTTTTAAATCAGTTTGGGGAGAAGTAATATCTCAGTAGTATGAGTCTTCCAATGAACATGATATAGCTCTCCATTTATTTAGAGATTTGATTTCTTTCATCAATGTTTTGTAGTTTTAAACAGACAGATCCTGAACATATTTTGTTGGATTCCTATTTAAATATTTATTTTCTGGTACTATTGTAAATGGCTTGGAAAGACAAATGAACTAATAGAACAGAATAGAATCCAGAAAGAGACCACAGCCCAGATTTGTGACAAAGGAGGCATAAATTAGAACATTAAGTAGTAATGTTGGAGGATCATCATATTGTATTAAAGTTTAACCTTTTCTTGGAAGCTATGTCTGATAACATCATGATTATGCCTATGTAGCATTATTTCATCATTGTTTTAGTAGTATGTTTATTTTTATAGGGAATAATATATAGTTATATTTCAATAATTAATGCATAGGTATGTCGAATGCAATTTTAATGGAAGATTTAATGATTACCTTGGTCAGGTTATAGTGTAGATTATATCAGGATGTACAGTACTTGCTGAAACTTTTCTGAGTTCAAGGCTTAGTGATTTTTTTAATGTTTATTTTTGAGAGAGAGAGAGAGAGAGAGAGAGAGAGAGAGAGCGAGCATGCATGCAAGTGGGGGAAGGGCAAAGAAAGAGAAGGATACAAAGAATCTGAAGCAGACTACAGGCCCCAAGCTGTCAGCACAGAGCCTGATGCAGGGCTCAAACTCAGGAACCAGGAGATCATGACCTGAGCCAAAGTTGGATGCTTAACCAACTGAGCCATCCAAGAGCCCCCAGAGCTTAGTCATTTAATTCCATTGGATTTAAGAAACAAATATAATCCATGTTAATTCTGATAGTATAATCCCTTTGCATTTTACTAAAAGTTTCTGATTTCATGTACAGGGAGCCAGAATGACTCTTTGGATTGGAAAATTATTGCCCCTATTTTAGGTGAAATTTATTCAGCATTTTCCAAGAAAGCCAGATCAAAAACTATTACCTTCTTATTTTTAAATTTCAAGATTTCTATATTCACAGTTTTTATATTTGCCAAATACTCTAGTAAAGAAGTCCTTCAACTCCATGAACTTGATTTCAGTGTGAAATTCCTGTTGATCTCTTAGAAATCTCTGGTTTGTGACTCGAACAAATAAAATAGTAGAATAAAAAGGATTGATGCAGGGGTGGCTCACTTGGTTAAGCATGCAACTCTTGATTTTGGCTCAGATTATGATCTCACAGTCATAGGATCAAGCCCTTCATTGGGGTCCCTGTTGAGCATGGAGCCTGCTTGGGATTCTCTCTTTCCCTCTCTGCCCTCCCCTTCTCAAATGTGCACACACTCTTTCAAAAATAAAAAGTGAAAGGTGTTTGAGTAATATCTTTAAAAAGGGCACAAATTTTTGCACATACAATAAAAACCTGTGTAGGAAGTATAGATCAAAGGAATAAAAACGTAGTATAGAAATAAAGGAACAGGGAGAGGAGCCAAGATGGCAGAGAGGAAGGGAGCTCTGTGAGAGCTCTGTAAACTTCATCTGCCTCATCTATCAAACTGAGAAGGACATTACTCTCATCTGCAAGAGTGGAAGGAGAAAATACAAACTCCAGAAAGAAGACAACCTCAAAGATGCCTGAGTGAGTGAGTGTGAACTAGGGAGATTGGAAAATGGGCCAGCCCAAGAAGGGCAGGGGAGGTGGGAGCCCCAGCCCAACACAGGGCAAGCACGCAGAGCCCCTGAGAGACAAAGGGAAGAGAAAGAGAAACTGAACACACTCATAGTACTGTCTCTAGAGAAGAGATAAAGAACGTTTAACCCTGCAGAGAGAAAGACTCTCACTACATATATAACCTCTGGGCAGCGTAAACCCGAACCCAGGTAACACAAGGAAAAAATAGCCCCAACCCCTGTGCCATCCCAGCAGGGAGTTGGCGGTGGCGGTGGAGGCGGGGGCACACACTTCAGCTGTGCTGCAGGAGCGAATCCTACCCAGCACCAAAAGAAACTGCTCCCTCCCACTATGAGATCCTGGCTGGGAGCAGCGGCAGCTGTGGGGCATGCACTTCGCCTCCTGCAGCACACCTTGCCTCTGGAAGTGGCGGCACAAATCCTTGCGGTTCCAACAGAAACTGTTCCGCCCTCCTACAAGATCCCAGCCAAGAAGCCAGCTGCCAAAGTAAGTACCTCTCATCTATGGTAGCATAAAAGTGCATGGACTAGGATTTTTAAGTGAGGCGGGCCTGGAAAATACAGCTTGGCTCAGCGGCAGCACAAGGAGATCAGACTCATAAGAGTGGCGTGCAGCGCTTAGTTCCAGCAGAGCTTGGGGCACCGCCATTCTTCTCTCCGCAACCCCCAAGGTGGGGCCTCCTAGTGCAGCCCCTGAGACCTGCCTACACCAAACCACACCTATCCGCTGGGGAGAGCTGCTGTGTTTTTTTGTACTTAAATTTTATTATTATTACCTAACTCACCCTTTTTTGTTTTTTTATATTTTTACTCTTTATTTTTCTTTTTCCTTTCACCCTCTTTTTTTTCTCTTGCCATGCAGATATATTCTCCCTTATCTCATCCTTATCGCTCCCCTCAACTGGTTATACACTTTTAGACTGTCCATGGTTCTTTGTTGTCCTGCCGCCCCCTTTATTTTTTCTTCTCTTCTTTTCTTCTCTTTCCTCTCCCTTTATTTTCTTTTCTTCCTTTCCCCCTTTTAATCTGTTTGTTTGATTTGTCTGTGCATTTGCATGCTTCTCTTCCCTGTGTGTTTGTCTGTCTGTTTTCCTTTTCAGGGGTACCCCAAGAAACAAGGCAAAGTGTGCATGTCAGAGAGTCCCAAATATCGCTGAGTAGAGAAAAAATATTCAAAGGCACAATAAGAGAAACTGAGAGACACCATGAAGAGAACATTTCCTGAAGTGACAGGCCGTGGACAGTCAATAAGCCTCCTTTAACAGAGCAATACTAACAAGTGCACAGTGCACAATGAGCTTTTAAAACTGACAAGAGACAGAAAACTAGCCAAAATGACAAAACGAAAGAACTCTCCTCTAAAGAAACTCCAGGAAGAAGTCACAGCCATAGAACTGCTCAAAACAGATCTAAGCAACATAACTGAACAAGAATTTAAAACAATTGTCATAAAATTAATCGCTGCACTTGAAAACAGCATCAGAGAAGCTACTGCTGATACAATGACAAGGGACTTTCAAAATAGGTGTGACAAGTTTAAAAAGGCTATAAATGAAGTGAATAATAAAATGGAGACAACTACCTCCCAGAATGAAGAGGCAGAGAGAAGAATAGGTGAAGTAGAAGACAGAGTTATAGCAAAAGGGGAAGCCGAAAAGAAAAAAAGAGAGAGAGAGAGAAATTGATCCAAGAGCAGGAAAGGAGAATTTGAGACCTGAGTCATACAATCAAACAGAACAACATCCATATCATAGGAATTCCTGAAGAGGAAGAAAGAGAGAGAGGTCCTGAAGGGGTACTACACCAAATTATAAGTGAGAATTTCCCGAATCTGGGGAAATAAATAGACATACAAATTCAAGAAGCACAAAGAACCCCCTTAAGACATAATTTGATTGACCTTCAGCATGACATATCATAGTGAAATGGGCAAAATATAAAGATAAAGAGAGAATTCTGAAAGCAGCTAGGGATAAAAGGGCCCTAACATACAAAAGGAAACCTATCAGAGTGGTTACAGACCTATCTAATGAAACTTGGCAGGCCAGGAAGGAATGGCAGGAAATCTTCAATGTGATGAACAGAAAAAACACAGCGAAGAATCCTTTATCCAGCAAGCCTGTCATTCAAAATAGAAAGACAAATAAAGGTGTTCCCAAATAAACAAAAATTGAGAGAATTCATCACCACCAAACCAGCCCTACAGGAAATCCTAAGAGGGACTCTATGAGGAAAATGTTGCAAAGAATACAAGGTACCAAAGACACCACTACAAACGTGAATTCTATGGAGAACACAATGACTCTAAACCCACATTTTTCAATAATAACACGGAATGTAAATGGACTGAATGCTCCAACCAAACGACACAGGGTAGCAGAATAAAAAAACAAATCCATCTATTTGCTGTCCACAAGAAACTCATTTTAGACCTGAATATACCTTCAGGTTGAAAATAAAGGTATGGAGAACTATCTATCATGTGGCTGGAAGCCAAAAGAAAGCCAGAGTAGCCATACTTAGATCAGACAAACTGGACTTTAAAGTAAAGGCAGTAACAAGAGATGAAGAAGGACATTATATAATAATTACAGGCAGGGTCTCTCCATCAGGAAGAGCTAACAATTATAAATATCTATGCCCCAAATTCGGGAGCCCCCAAATACATAAAACAATCACAGACAGAAACAATCTTATTGATAAGAATGTGCTAAATGCAGGGGACTTTAATACTTCGCTGATGGCAATGGGTAGATGAACCAGACAGAAAATCACTAAAGAAACAATGGACCTGAACGACACATTGGAACAGATAGAATGGATAGATATATTTAGAACTCTGCATCCTGAAGTTAGGAAATTCACCTTCTTGAGTGCACATGGCAAATTCTCCAAGATAGATCACATACTGGGGAATAAAACAGCCCTCCACAAATATAAATGAAAAGCTATCATACCATGCACACTTTTAGATCACAATTCTATGAAATTTGAAATTAACCACTGGAAAAACTCTGGAAAACCTCCAAAAATGAGGAGTTTAAAAGCCACCCTACTAAAGAATGATTGGGCTAATCAGGCAATTAGAGAAGAAACTAAAAACTATATGGAAACAAATGAATATGAAAATACAACAATCTAAATTCTCTGGGACACAGCAAAGGCAGTCCTAAAAGGAAAGGATATTGCAACCCAGGCCTACTTCAACACACTAGAAAAAGCACAAATTCAAAATGTAACAGACCACCTACTGGAACTAGAAGGGGAACAGCAAGAGTACTCCAAACCCACAGGAATAAAAGAAATAATAAAGATCAGGGCAGAAATAAACAATATAGAATCCAAAAAAAAAAAAAAAACAGTCAAGCAGATCAATGAAACCACGAGTTGGTTCTTTGAAAAAATAAACAAAATTGATAATCCTCTAGCCAGGCTCCTCAGAAAGAAAAGAGAGAGCACCCAGTAGACAAAATCATGAATGAAAAAGGATCTATTACAACCAATCTCTTAGAAATACAAGCAATCGTCAGAGATTACTATGAAAAATTATATGCCAACAAACTGGACAACCTTGTAGAAATGGACAAATTCCTAAATGCACATGTACTACCAAAATTCAAATGGGAAGACATAGAAAACATGAATAGACTGATAACCAGTGAAGAAATCAAATCCATTATCAAAAATCTCCCAATGAATAAGAGCCCAGGGCCAGAAGGCTTCCCAGGGAAATTCTACCAGACATTTAAAGCAGAGCTAATACCCATTCTTCTCAAACTATTCCAAAATATAGAAATAGAAGGAAAACTTCAAAACTCATTCTATGAAGCCAGCATCACCTTGATACCCAAACCAGGCAGAGACCCAGCAAAAAAAGAGAACTACAGACCAATATCCTTAATGAATACAGATGCAAATACTCAACAAGATACTGGAAAATAGAATTAAACAGCATATTAAAAAAAATCATCCATCATGATCAAGCGGGGTTCATTCCTGGGTTACATGGCTGGTTCAATATTTGCAAATCCATCAATGTGATACATCACATTAACAAAAGAAAAGATAAAAACCATATGATGCAGAAAAAGCATTTGACAAAATACAGCACACTTTCTTAATAAAAACCCTTGAGAGAGACGGAATAGAAGGAACTTACCTAAACATTATAGAAGCAGTTTATGAAAAGCCCACAGCTAATATCATCCTCAATGGGGAAAAACTGAGAGCTTTCCCCCTGAGATCAGGAACATGACAGGGGTGTCCACTCTCACCACTGTTGTTTAACATAGTGCTGAAAGTCCTAGCATCAGCAGTCGGACAACAAAAGGAAATAAAAGGCATCAGAATTGGCAAAGAGGAATTCAAACGTTCCCTTTTTGCAGATGACATGATACTCTACGTGGAAAACCTGGCAGACTCCACCAGAAGCCTTCTAGAACTGATCAATGAATTCAGTAAAGTTTCAGGGTACAAAATCAATGTACAGAAATCGGTTGAATTCCTATACACCAATAATGAAGCAGTGGGAAGAGAAATCAAGAAACTGATCCCATTCACAATTGCACGAATAACCATAATATACCTAGGAACAAACCTAACCAAGGATGTAAAAGACCTATATGATGAAAACTATAGAAAACTTATGAAAGAGATTGAAGAAGACACCAGGAAATGGAAAAACATTCCATGCTCATGGATCGGAACAATGAACATTGTGAAAATGTCATTGCTACCCAAAGCAATCTACACACTCAATGCAATCCCCATCAAAATTGCACCAGCGTTCTTCTCAAAGCTAGAACAAGCTATCTTAAAATTTGTATGGAACCACAAAAGACCCCAAATAGCCAAAGTAATATTGAAGAAGAAAACCAACACAGGAGGCATCACAATCCCAGACTTTAGCCTCTACTACAAAGCTGTCATCATCAAGACAGTATGGTATTGGCACAAAAACAGACATATAGACCAATGGAATAGAATAGAGAACCCAGAACTAGGCCCACAAATGTATGGTCAATTAATCTTTGACAAAGCAGGAAAGAGGATCCAATGGAAAAAAGATTGCCTCTTTAGGTGGTGCTGGGAGAACTGGACAGCAACATCCAGAAGAATGAAACCAGACCACTTTCTTACACCATACACAAAAATTAACTCAAAATGGCTGAAGGACCTGAATGTGAGACAGGAAACCATCAAATCCCTAGAGTAGAATGTAGGAAACAGCCTCCTTGGCCTCACCTGCAGCAATTTCCTATTCAACACATCCTCAAAGGCAAGGGAAATGAAAGAAAAAATGAACTATTGGGACCTCAAGATAAAAACCTTCTGCACTGCAAAGGAAACAATCAAGAAAACTAATAGGCAACCGACAGAATGGGAAAAGATGGTTGCAAATGACCTATCAGATAAAGGGCTAGTATCCAAAATCTGCAAGGAACTCATCAAACTCTGTACCAGAAAAATGAATAATCCAGTGAAGAAATGGGTATAAGACATGAACAGATACTTCCAAATGGCCTAGAGGCACATGAAACATCACTCATCATCAGGGAAATACAAATCAAAACCACACTGAGATACCACCTCACGCCAGTCAGAGTGGCTAAAATGAACAAGAGACAATAAATGCTGGCAAGGGTGTGGAGAGACGGGCACTGTTGGTGGGAATGTAAACTGGTGCAGCTGCTCTGGAAAACAGTGTGGAAGTTCCTCAAAAAACTATCAGTAGAACTCCCCTATGAACCAGCAATAGCACTGCTAGGGATTTACGCAAATGATACAGAAGAGCTGACGCATAGGGGCACATGTACACCAATGTTCATAGCAACACTGTCAACAATAGCCAAATCATGGAAAGGGCCTAAATTTCCATCACCTGATGAATGGATCAGGTAGATGTGGTATATATATATATAATGGAGTACTACATGGCAATGAGAAAGAATGAAATCTGGCCATTTGTAGCAAAGTGGATGGACCTCAAGGGTGTCATGCTAAGCGAAATAAGTCAGGCATAGAAGGACAGATACCATATTTTGCACTCATAGGTCTAACAGGAGAACAGAAACCTAATGGAGGACCAGGGGGAGGGGAAGAGGGAAAGAGAGTTGGGGAGAGAGAGGGCACAAAACCTGAGAGAGTATTGAACACTGAAAACGAACCGAGGGATGAAGCGGGAGGAAGAGGAGGAAGGTAGGTGGTGGTAATGGAGTAGGGCACTTGTGGGGAAGAGCACTGGGTGTTACATGGAAACCAATTTGACAATAAACTATTAAAGAATAAATAAATAAATAAAAATATTCAACTTCTCATAAAAATTATTTTAATTTAAAATAAAAGGACAGAATACTAACTATTTAAAAACAAATAAATACAAATGCAATTTATGACTCAGGAGCTTGGTCTTTGACAAGCTTTTACAAAAAGCAAAACTTAATTACATGGCATGGCATTAAGTGGTGAAAAAAAAAAGTAACATTTGATTCTTCAGTTTTCCCCACCAAATATTCAGGCCCTGAAAATTAGTATTTAACATGAAACCACATTTATTTCAGAACTAAATAGATTTACAAAGATATATGGTACTAATCTAAGTCAAAGAACCTCCTGAAATCAAATAACCACTTACACTCTCAACAAAAGCAGGAATATCTAAGTAATACATGCTCCACTATGTCTGTTTGTACTATTGAAAGTGGTTACCAACAAAGACAGAAAATCTGAAAAGCAAGCAGTCAAGGGCAGTAACTGCTGCCTAAAGAGAGAGAATAAAATTACTGAGAATAATGGAGTGATTTCAGGAGGAAATGAGAAAATCATACATCAAAAAATAGAATTTTTACAAAGAAAAATAGCCACAGTTTCTAGATATTTAGCATTCTAGAATTAAATGCATTGCTGACATCTAATTCATAGGATATTAGTAACTAAATCACCAAATAATGGAAAACTCAGGGCTGAAGCATTATTAGAGGAGTAAAAGGTCATATGTGTCCATGTGGCTGAGGAAATAATTTAAAATCCATCTCAACATAAATGGCTGACCTATCAAGAAGCCTAGATAGGTGTGGTGAATACAGACCTCATGATTATCTATAGTTCCTGACACAAATATTTTTATATTTTTAAAGGTGTTTGGTTGGTTGTTTGGTTGGTTTTGCTATTAGTAACTCCATAAATAAATACCTTTGGTATAAACCAGCATTTTGGGGGAAATGTAAATTATTCAATATACTGGTACCCACACCTTTCAGGATATGTAAATGTTACTATTCAGTGATTGGTGGTTATACTAGAGAGTCTGACTCTATGGGCCTGTAAGCCACACCCCTGCCTTTGCCCCTGTGCCTCATATTTGGGAAAGCTTATAAGAAAACTTGGGTGCTCTGTTCTTTGACTACAAAAGATGATTCAAACCAAACAACCTCCTGGCCCCACACAGAAATCCTCTCCCTAGCCTCACCCCCAGCCCCAGGTCCAACCACAATAGCATGCCAGCCTTCTTTCCTTACACTCTGAAGCCATTTTGGATATTCTTGGATGTCTGCCCTACTATCCTCAGAAAACTATTATATTTCAGTTAACCTTTCCTTATCCTCTTGGTGTGTATGTGGTGTCATCAGTCTCATCAGGAAACAAATTTGAGAGGGTGTACTACTGTTTCTCAAAGTGGCTATAACAGTAATTAATAACATATTGCTTTCCCAGCTTTCTTTTCCCCTTATAGAAAAGCTAAGCTAATTGGCTGGTGGCCTAAAAATTATAAAGCTGGTATATTTGTTCAAGACTGGAAACAGAACATTTGTTCAACTAATAGCAAGAGAAATATGGGTTCTACTTTTCATTTACTTATGAAATATTTGGGACAATTTTATAAACAATTGTGTGGATATACCCAATGTCATCAAAATAGGCTCTTGGCTGCACTCAACTTCTATGGTGTTCATAAGGTTCTATTTCACCAGACCTGTGAAGAAATGACTTCATAGTACCATTTTTCATTCATCATGAGTACTTATCCTACAATAATTCTTCCCTTGACAAGACAAATTCTCCACACTAAGAAGAGTTTTAAAAATTGTTAGGAGCAATAAACACATTGAAATATAGTTATAATCATTGAGTGGGAAAAGAGTGAAAAACCAGAAGCCACAAAGGAAAACACCAACACATTTGACTGCATAAAAATTTTTAAATTCATTTGGCAAAAGACACTAGAATCAAATTAAAAGAGAAACAAACCGGGGGTAATATCTGCAATATATACAGGAAACCAAAGAGTTAATATATTTACTATATAATGAAATCTTACAAATCAATACAGAAAAGATAAACACTACAGTAGAAAAAAATATGAAGAGGCAATTCACAGAAAAAAATCCAAATACTATCAACTCCACTGATAATCAAAGGGATGCAAATGGAAACAATAAAATACTATATTTCCCTTGGTATGGATGTAGTGTAATAAAAACAATAATAATAAAGCCCAAGGCTGGCAAGAGCATAGGGAGAAGGTGATCCTTTGTACTGCTGCTGGCAACATAAATGGTGTTGCTTTCCTAAAGGGTAATGTGTATCAAAATATAAACTCTATATTCAGTTCCACTTGTACATATACATCCTGAGTAAAACGCTGTTCAGGTGTGCCAAAGATGTACATACATGGATGTTCATGGGATTGCTATTTGCAATACCTGAAAATAGGAGCAACGTAAGCACCTGACAATAAGTACCTGGTGAAGTAAACCATGCTGTAACAGTCCAATAGAATTTCATGCAGCTGAGAACATGGAAAATGCCATCAACATAGGAGTAAATAAGACTACCGTCTGCGTAGTATCACCCCAGGTATGTTTTTTAAAATGCATAAAGAAATGTAGAAGATGACATGCCAAATCTTTAAATGGCTGGCTCTGGGAGTCATGCTCTGGAAAAGAAGGCAAGGGAAGGCATGACAAAAGGCCCTAGGATCATTTGCACAGATGCCTCACTAGAAGCCTGAAATTTGGAAAGAAAACAGAATAATGAAGGCTGCAGGTAAAGTGAGTTTCTCCTCTGGCCCCAGCTGGCTGCTGCTCCAAGTGTTCGGTCATTAAGGCTACAGGGAAATGTCTTCCAATTACAGCAGTCCCTTCAAGAAAGGCACCGTGAACACAATGGGTTTGGGTGGCTGAATCAGGGGGTTTAAAATGCTTTTTCATTTAGCACCACTGCGCTAGCTATTCCTGGCTGTAATGCCATCAAGAAAAAGGAGATGAAAGGGTCTGTTGTAACACTGGAGTGGGGCGGGAGTGTAGGGGGGTGGTGGTACAAATTGCTGAGGGACTCTGCAAACTGCCAAGACTGACTTAATGAGCTGTACCCCGGCCTAGGCAGAGGAGGCGGTAAAACAACTCACTTTATCAGGGAGGGAAACGGCATCAGGTAAAGGGCAATGGCTTGTCTTCTGGGAGCTGTCAAAACATGCTAGGGCAGAGCCCCTTCAGAGGCACACTCTGCAACTTGTCAACTGAAAGACGGAAGGCCAAGCTTTGGTAGCAGGAAACACCATAGTAGCAACCTAGTGTGACTCTTAGCAGGTGCAGTGAATATCCTATCTGTAAGCTCAGCTGCAACTTTCTGGAATCTTGTGTTCAGCCACATGCATGGCACAGAGTGGGATGTAGCTGTGGTCTGGGAGTGACCACACTTATCCAGTGTCATAGCAGAGGAACATTTCCAAGGTTATAGAAAGCCAACCCGATGATAGAGAATGAAAGTCACTGGGGCAGAGAATAAAATAGATCAGGGTTCTCTGGGCCAAGGTAAACAACAACAATAATGACTCCTCTCATTCCTCTCCCTTCCTCAACCATGGCTATTCCCAGAATGAGTGACTGATTTAGAACCCCTGTCCCTGGAGATGT
Source organism: Suricata suricatta (assembly GCF_006229205.1). NCBI lineage: Eukaryota > Metazoa > Chordata > Mammalia > Carnivora > Herpestidae > Suricata > Suricata suricatta. Next base: position 61,589,641 of record NC_043711.1, read on the forward strand.
AGGGAGGAGCAGAGATTTTAGTGGCTGATATGCCATCCCTTGTTCTCTGTACCCCCATCACCTCCAACTAACAGAGATGAAACTATCTACAGCTAAATATGGGCTTGAAGGGAGAGTACTTGAGAAACAAAATATCTGGTGGAATAGAGCTCTTCTCAAAGGAACAAAAGAAGTTTTGCTTTGGATGTAGGCAAGAGAGAAGTTGGGGTCCTACCAATTTTGATACACTCTGCAACTCAACTCAGGCCAGACAAGAGGAAGTTAGACAAAAACAAAGAGACTTGTACTAAGAGTTCAAAGAAAGAAATATCTCTACTTTCTTACTAGTGTTTTACTCTCAAATACTTTTAATATTGAAACAGAGTTTCTCAAAACTACAAAGTAGTTATGGGACCAACCAGGATGGCAAAAAATGGTTTCACTGTGATATCTGAAATAGTTCCACATAATAGATTTAAACATGTTAACATTTTTATTTCATTATACTGGCAACATAATTAGTTTCAGTATGTAAGTACCAAAGATGTTGATCCAAATGTAATGTGAGTATTTTAGCTTGGAAATAGAAATGTCAATGAGTTATCCTAAGACATTTTTTTTAATTCAAAATGTATGCATATATATATATATATATATATATATATATATACACAATTCTTTGCTTTGTACTTTTTTGGCAGGTCACAGCCCAAGTAGTAATGGGATAACAATGGCTATAAGCGTCAGGGATTAATCACACTAATGCTTTTAAAATTTATAGAATTTTGATCAATGAAATAAAAATGAGAGCTCAAAAACTTAGGTATGCACATATATGGTGAATTGATTTTCAACAAAAATAAAAAGGCAATTCGGTAAATGGTCCTAAAATAACTGAATATCCACTTTTGAAAGGAAAAAAGGGTAAAAAGAAAGGAAAAAGAGATGGAGAGAGGGAGAGAAGAAATGATGAAGGAAGGCTGGAAGGAAGAAAAAAGTAAAATAACTACATCCATACTTCCTCACATCCTCACAAAAATGGACTGAAAATGGATCGTAGATCTAAAAGTAAAAGGACACAATTGAGTTTTTTTGGTTAATGGAATTATTCTATATTTTGATTGTGGTGGTGATTGTATGCATTTGTCAAAGTTCAGAGAACTAAACACACAAAAAAGAGTGAAGTTTCATGTTTATAAATGGCAATTTCATCTAAATTTTTTTTAATTATGAATGCTAGGAAGGGATCATTTTACATAAAATTTATCAATGCTGTGACTAACGTCAAATGTGACTTAAGTCAGGATAAAAAGCTAAATTTTCTCAGCTCTTTAATAAGTATACTGAAGTCAGTATAAGTGGTTCCTAGAAAATAAAACGAGAAAATATATTCATAAATATACCTTGGGTTGATTAATGGGAAACAAAACCCCAATGGATTGCATAGAGTTCAGAAACCATGAATTGTAGACAATTCAGAAACACTGTTATATCAAAATGGTATTTCTTAGCCCTTGAAAACAACTTTTTAAAGACCTGATTTTTTTTAACCTTTGGAAACATGAATGTTTCTTCAAAATAAAACAGTAAGATGTAAAACAACCAACCAAGGTCTTTCCCTCTTTATCATTAACAATAAAGCTTTTAGTGCAAAAGCAATACAAAGTAGCCATGCAAGAAACAAGTGCTGTATTTTCAGCAAGCATGCTACATACAGCAATTTCCCAGCAATGGAGATAAAAATTTTAAGACCTTTTGAGCCTATCTCTTCCCTGCACATAAATTCCTGTGTAAGGGGAAAGTCATTGCAGGAACTTGTGCAAAGGTGTTTTCTTTCTCCTCTGCTCCACAGGCATACTTGTGAGCAATGTCATGACAGTCCAGCACTACACATACCTGCAAGTTTGCCGACTGGCATTTTGTTTGCAAGCATGGTTGTCAGCTGGGCTGGTAACCCACAAACAGCAGCCTGCTGTAACAGGAGTTCAATGCCTACCCTTAGATATACACATATTAGATACACGGAATGGGGTTCAGGACACTGTACATCAGCTTTCTCAGAGGCCATCGCCATTACACATGTGTACAAATGGATTTAAACAAAAATTTGAAAAATAAGTGGAGCTTTTCCCCTTTGGTAGAAAAATCAAAGAATCTCCACACTGGAAGCTATATAGTGCCACCTCTCATCCCAGATAGTTTTTCCTTTACTGCAAGTACCTGAGGAGCTGTCCCGTAGCTTATGATTTCATATACTCACCCATGAGTAGGAAAATCTTACTGGCATTCCCAATAGAATTCTCAGTTAGAAGTGGATATTCAGGGTGCACCTGGGTGGCTCAGTGGGTTAAGTGTCCAACTCTTGATTTTAGCTCAGGTCATGATCTCACACTTCATGTGATCAAGCACCAAGTTGGGCTCTGCACTGAGAGCATGGAATCCTGTTTAGGATTCTCTATGCCGCTCTCTCTGCCCCTCCTGCCTCTCTCAAAATAAATAAATTTAAAAAAATAAAATACTTTTGCTAGAAGTTTCTCATACTAAATTAAGAGCTGCCTCTCTCTCTCTCTCTCTCTCTCTCTATATATATATATATATATATATATATATATATATATAATGTATATATGTATGTATGTATATATGTGTGTGTGTGTATATGTATATAATATATAAAATTTCCACTAATAGACCTTTGGATGCCATTGAGAACAAATCCAATCTCTCTTTCATAATATAACTCTCTAAATTTTGAAGATGGATTTAATTTTCCATTTAAAAACCTTTATGTTAGCTGGCAATTTGCAGTTATTAAACAAATATACAAGATTTTACAGTCTAATAAAGTTTATTTAGCGGCTACTAAGCATTTAGCACACTTCCCCTCCAACATGTGAAAATCTTGGACATCATTACTCTCCTCTTTACAACAAGCAAAAAGATGAACAACTTTTCTTGGGCCCATTAGAGAACTGAGGATGCAAGGCGATCTGCCACCTTGAAATCTGGCAAGATAGAAAATCTAGCATGTCACAGCTGACCTCTGCTTACCTGGAGCAGAAGTGCTAGAGCCATAAATTGATAGGACCCTTAAATGGTAAGTTTGATTAACTTCTAGAGGCTGAGATAGACTAGCATAACAGTGAGAATCCCTTGCGGGCTCAGCCTCAAGGGCATCTACACTTCTTGGGGAGGTGGGGTGGGAAACCATCTTCTTATGGTAAAAAGCCTAAAGGATTCCCTCAAGATTGGACCGGGGTGCGGGGGGGGAGTGACATTATTAAATACACACAGAAAATTTCCTACAAATCCCCACTCTCCAGTGGGAAGGACTTTAGCAGAGACTTCTCCAACATGAGGGAAGAATATTTCTCCAACTCTAGCCTTCTCTAGCTTTCCTGCCTCACCAAAGGTTGTGGGGAGTTAAGTGACATTTCTGATTGTCACATCAGAGACAGAGTCCCATTAAAAGGCTGAGATTTAATAAGATTATAAAGGGGTGCTTGGGTGGCTCAGTTGGTTAAGCCTCAGACTTTGGCTCAAGTCATAATCTCACAGTTCATGAGTTAGACCCCCACATCAGGGTCTCTGCTGTCAGCACAGAGCCTTTCAGATTCTCTGCCCCCCCACATGCTCCGCCCTCTCAAAAATGAATAAACATTAAAAAAATAAGATTATGAACACTTCCCTCCCCTGCACTTTACTGCCACACCATCAGGGTTCTACTATGAAAGCAGTGTGTTATAGCGAAAGAGCTTCAAGACACAGACTCTATTCAAGAAAGAGTCCTTAGTTAAGCCCTAAAACAATAGGAAAGACAAAAACAAGGACACTAGAGAAATTTGAAGCCTCCAGCATCTAGTTACAGAAAATATTAAACACAGCCCAAATCCTAGCCAAATTAACATTAACATCTTACAATTTTTACAATTACTATTGCCTGATACATAATGGTTGATTTCCAACAAGAAAAAACTAAAAGTCATGTTAAAAGGCAAGAAAAAGCATAGTTTTAAGAGACAAAGCAAACATCAGAATCAAACTCAGACATGGCACAGGTTTTTTTTTAATCAGATAGAGACTTTAGAATAACTGTGATAAATACGTTAAGAGATCTAAGGGAGAAAATGCTCAATAAACAAGAATACAAGGATAGGAGGGGTGCCTGGGTGGCTCAGTCGCTTGAGAGTCCGACTTCAGGTCAGGTCATGATCTCACAGTTTGTGGGTTCAAACCCCGCATTGGGCTCTGTGCTGACCACTAGCTCAGAGCCTGGAGCCTGCTTCAGATTCTTTGTGTGTCTCTCTCTCTGCCCCTCCCCTGTTCACGCTCTGTGTCAGTCTCTCAAAAATAAATAAGTGTAAAAAACATTAAAATAAAAAAATAAAGAATACAAGGATAAGAGAAGCATGGAGATGGAAACACTAAGAATCAAAAGGAAATACTAGAAATCAAAACCACTCAATGGGCTTGAAGAAATGTCAATAGAAACTTCCCATACTGAAATACAAAAAGAAAAAAAAGAATTAAAAAGACAAAAATATCTAAGAACTGTTGGACAATTTCAAAATATATAACACACACATAATTGGAATACCAAAGGGAGAAGACATAGAGAACAGAGTAGAAGAAATACTTGAAATAATAATGGTCAAGAATGTTCAAAAAATACTGACAGACAGCAAACTAAAGATCCTGGAAGTTGAAGGAACATCAAATAAGAGAAATACTGAAAAAAATCTACACTGAGACATATAACATTCAAACTGTAGGAAACCACAGAAAGAGAAATACCTTGTAAAAATCCAGAAGGGAATAGGGGCTAAGGTTATTATAGAGGAATAAAGATTTAAAAATATACAGCAGACTACTAATCAGAAATTATGTAAGCAAGAAGAGAGTGGAGTCAAGTATTTATATAATCAGCACTGTGGTAAGTGCTATGAGGAAGAGATGCCATTATATGGAGCCAGAAAGTCTTTATGGAAGAAAGAATTTAGGCTGGGTCATGATGTGTGAATGGTTATGTGGATTGTTGGGAGACAGGACTATCCTTGGAATATTCACAGAATACTAAGACTGGCTGACTACATCTCAAGATGTATTGTGGAAGTAGGATGGTTAGGAAATAGTCATCTACAGAGAGATATCGCTAATGCTATAAGAACAATGGATTTTCTGAATGTAAAACATGGGAATCCAGTCTTTCTTTAAAAGGTTGGCTTTTTACTTCCCTTTACCCATGAAATGAACACAGATATGAGCTGATGGTAAGATGTCTGGCCAACTGAAAGAGAAGTGGCAGAGCTAACTGCACTCTTCCTCTCCCTTTTGAATAGTCAGAAAAAGTTGTGGCAGCAATCAGCTTGAGATCCACCTATCAAAGTTTGAGATCTACTAATCAGAATATCAAGGATGGAGTTTTGAACCCAGTTTTCTAGTTTTGAGGGGCATGAAGAGGAAGGAGAATAAGTATAGGAATCAAAGAATGAGCATGAAGTCAAAGGGGAAGCATACCAGAAACTAAGGAAGTTTTTCAGAAAGTGAAGATAGTCAGCAGCATCAGCTGAAGCATAGAAGTCAAACAAAAAGTACTGGATAAAAGTTTTGATGACCAGGTTTTGTTTTGCCTATTATTCCCCTCCCCTCAGTCAGGAGCTGTTCTCTATCCTCTCAAACACACACATATCTTTTTTTTTTTTTAATTTATAGTTTATTGTCAAGTTGTTTTCCACATAACACCCAGTGTTCTTCCCCACAAGTGCCCTCCTCTATGACCACCAACCCCCTTCCCCTTTCCCCCTCCCCCTTCAGCCCTCAGTTTGTGTTTCAAGAGTCTCTTGAAAACACACACGTATCTTGAACCTGATAGTTTTTGTGGTAGTTGTCTATCATAGAATTGTGGCCAAAGTGGACAAGCACTATAAGCCAATGTTAGAATTAAAGTAGAAATGACTCTGAGAAAGGAACCACAGAATAGGAGGCCCAGAACTATTACTGGCCATTTCTTGCCACATAGAGGAAACTGATCTGCAGTAGGAGAAACACCACCAACATGCAGAAAGATATCAAGAAATGAGTGTGCTAGTGACAGTTAAGTTTCCGGTTCCATTTCTGACACTCAGCTGCTCCTTCTCTGGCCTATGAAACAAATTCCAGTATCATTCAAATAAATCATCCTCTTCACATAAGCTACTTCAAGGTAGATTCCTGTAATCTGCAGCTAAAAATAGTTGTGAATAATACAATATGTGTTTAAATGCAAATTAGTGACATAAATTTCTACATGGAGCTGTGTAATTTTTTTAAACTAAGTTGACAGGTCTACAACTGCTAATGGTAGATCATGGAGATGGCTTCATATGTGGTGACAATTCGGTTTCTAGGACTACTTATTCCACCCTTTGAATATCTTTTAAATCCATCCTTCTCTGTTTCCAAGGTTGCTTCAGTTCAAGCCTTCATATATTTTTATAATAATCTCCTAATTGGATGCCCTGCCTCCAGCACTGGTATTCCTAAATTCATTCTCTATACTAACGCCAATATGGCTTTCCAAAGCATAAATCCAGTCTTGTTGTTCCCTATTGATAAAGTCCAATCTATTTAACATGGTATATAAGGCTCTTCCTGGTCTGGCTCCTGCTGACCTTTCCAGTCCCATCTCCCACCAATTCCCAATTTGTATCTTATAATCTGGTCACATGCAGCCACTTGGTATTCTCTGAACACTTCATGATTCCTTGGGACTTGGAATGTGGTAGACATTCACTAAATGTTCATTGACTTAAAATGCCTCTTCAAACATGCTCTTCTGCCTGGAATTCCCTTTCCATCTTCTAACTCCCTGATCTATAAAGTTCATCCCATATGTCTCTTCAGCCAGGTCATCTTCCTTGATTTTCCACAACCCTTTTCCTCTCCTCAGACTAAGTTAGGGACTCCTCCTTTGTAATTTCATAACCCCTATGCAGAACTACCATAACACTTTAAAAAATAAATTGTTAATGTTGCTCACTTATCTCTCTCTCTCCTTCCCCCTTCCCTGCTCCTTCCAGAGGCTTCATTGAGGACAGAGCCTGACTCGTTGTCTTCTTTGTATCTATAGCATGTGGCGGGCAATTTTCAAATGTTTATTAGATAAGGGACTGAGTGAATAAAGCACATATTCATGTATGTGTGGAAAAGAGCTAAAAGCCATTACACTTATAGACAAAGATTCTGTAGTTGTTAGTTTAGCAGGCAAACAATACTGGAATAAACTTATTTGCAGAATATCATTCTAGTTACAGAGGTGTCCTTTAGTAGTATACCATTTGTTGTACTGTAATGCCCCCATATAGGGTTTTGTAGACATAACCTTCAAGATGTTTCCACCATGACACAGAATTATCCAAAGGCAAATTATCTGCATAACAAACTTTTCAGTTTGGTTGATTCCAGGATTATCTGGATAATTTTCTGGAAGAGAAAGATACTTCCTTTGTGCCTGAAGATTCATGTTTTCCCAAAAGAGGAGATAATATTATTCAACACTTTGGCTGTAGGAAATCATGGAAAAGAGGAGATTAATAAGTGAAAGGGAGGTGCCATTGAATGGTGACACTTCAGTCCTCAAAGGACTAAATCTTTCCACAAGTCCAGATCCATTTGTATACTAATGTTACTTCTCAGTTATCTCCTTTGACAACTGCTGCAATAAAACATAGTATTTTAGGAAATATATCCTTTTGTTGTTCTCAGAAAGAAAGCAGAACTCAAGATAGCAATAAAATAAGGCAAACATTTTATGGAACTGATAGGTGATTCCATCTGTTACTTAAACACATTTAAGCTCACCTTCACATTTTTACAAATGAGAAAGTTGAGTTCAGAATGGTCAAGTAAAGTTTGCAACTAAATTTTATAATTTGCATTACAGTAGGAGTCAACTGAAGTCTAATTCTAAAGCTTAATCATTTTGTATTATGCCATATTCCCCTCAAAGAAATGTAACAAGGAGGAAAATGCAAATATATTAGAGTTGTAAGCTAAAATTTTAAGCTCAAATACTTATTTAAGAGCAATTATCTTTAGATATATTTCAGGGGACTTTCCCCTTCACACTATATATTTCTTGCCTTATTTTCTTGTTTTCTTAAATGAACTGTAGTACTTCAATAAAAAGGAGAACAATAAAGAGGTACTAAATTATGTTTGTAAAACTAAACTAGACTGGTAAAAAAGAAATTAATGATTATCTACTGCTGGTAAGAGATGCAGGGAGAAAAGGGTACAACATACACTGCTGATATGTAAACTGAGATGACCTTTTGGAAGGTAATTTCTTTTCTTTTAAAAAAATTTTTAATGTTTATTTTTCAGAGGAAGACTGTCAGAGCACGAGCAAGGGAGAGCCAGAGAGAGAGGCAGACAGAATCTGAAGCAGGCTCCAGGTTCTGAGCACCCAGCACAGAGCCCAATGTGGGGTTTGAACCCACAAACCTTGAGATCATGACCTGAGCCGAAGTCGGATGCTTAACCTACTGAGCCACCCAGGTGCCCCTAGAGGGTAATTTCAACACCTACCAAAGTGGATGGGGTATTATTAGCCTTACCCTCACCTTATAAATGGGCTTTTGTCTAAAAAGTTCATTAGTAAGTCAACTATATAATAAACTTACCTCTGATCCAATTTCACTTCTAGAAATCTAGTCTGCAGAAATATTTGTATCAGTACACAAAGATCTGCATGTGTGTTCACTGCAGCACTGTTTGTAATAGAAATGGGTGGGGAGAGAAGATAGGAGGAGAGGGAACAGAGAGTGGAGAGGCGAGAAGAGCCTAAATTCATTAACAGGGGCTGCTGAAATGTATAGTATAACCATATCATAGAATATAATGTGATCATTAGAAAGAATGAATATTTACACGCAATGCCATGAAGGCATATATTTGTACTGACAAGGAACATATGTATAGTAACTGATGTGGAAAGTGAAATAAAATATAATTAAATGAAGAAAGAAAATGAATATATATGTGATAATACCAGCATATCTTTTCAAAGTGTGATATAAGGTCTAGATACATAAAGGAAAATGTATACATGTTCAGTAGTGTAAAATTACAAAGATTTAGTGACAAAAAACTCAGTAATTTTTATGTTGGTTATTGAAAGGACATTTGTATATGCTGGGTTAAAAAAGATATACTTTTATTTAATCTCACCTGTTTCTTTTTACTTTCTTTAACGTAGCTACTAGAAAGTTTAAAATTAAATATGTGGCTCACATTGTATCTCTATTGGACAGAATTGCTCTATATATGTTATTTTCAGTTTGTCATGCAGAAAGCTTCTATTTGTTACTTTAACAGTTTTAGTAGTAAGCTAATATCAATAATTAATGCCTGCAATTTGCAAATCAAATATTTATAATTCTCTATAACCTGAGAAATTATTTTGTTAATTTTTCTAAGGAAATTATTTCACTCTGTAGTAAGTGTAGGAAAGAAACACCTTTTATCACTGCTCTATTACAATCCCTATATGGCCACTTAAAGCTTCCAAACTTTCTTCTCTCCTTATAGAGAAAATGCATACAAAACAAACATCGAGTTGAGAAGTAAGTTTGTAAACTTTTTCTACATAGCCATGAAAATAGTCTGACAATGTAAGAATAGTCTCATTAACAATAGCTACTCGAATATTGCATAAATTCTGATCCATCAGCCTTGTAGAGATGCAGGAAAGCAGTATAAATATTCTTTGAGATCTCTTTCCCCACTCCTTTTCAAAATAGTTTTTCCATTTGAATTTACTGCCAATGTCATTCACACTTTAAGTTCTCTTCTATTGTAACCATTACATGAAATAAACACCTAACGTTCATGGACGTGCCACTGGCAAAAGATTAATAAATGCTGGTTTTAGTATATTAACCTTATCCCCACCCTACAAATGAGCTATACTCTAAAAAGTTCATTAGTAAGTCAACTGTTTAGAACTTGACATGTATTTTCATACATATATCCATACACACACATATATATATTCACATGTACATAAACATATACATATTTACATATAATTTAAAATAATAGAGTAATACACATAATGTACATATTATTTAAAAGTAACTGGTTCAAGATCTAGATATATATGCCGAGAAGTTTCTACTCTCTGGTATCAGAGGGCCTGTTTTCCCAATTTTCTAAAGCACTCAGGATGCTCTGAAGCATATAGCAATTGCTTGACAAATTATTGTTAATACAGTTGTGTGTATTCATTCTAGATATTTTTGTTCTGGGGGCTTTTTTACGCAAAGGAGAAAACATAAGATAATATCATAATAATATATCTTCTTATATTTAGAGGACTTTGAGTATGAAGAGTGTTTGATTTTTGTATTTACATATATATTCATTTATTGCCTAGAAGCTAAAGGCAATCCCATATGGAATATTGAATATACAGGACATTCTTCACTTCCCCCTTTTGAAATAGATACAGAATAGACACCCCAATTTGTTTATTTAAGATCCATGACCAAATAATCTCTTTTTACCAAATAAATATAATTTTTCATGAAAAGAGCACTTACACCACACTTATACCTACTAAACCAGGGTTTTATGTGAAAATAATTTCAGAGGGCACTGGAAACCTCAGGTTTCTTTTCGATCCGCCAGTGTCTCTAGAAAGCAATGCCTAAACCACCATTTCCATCGCCCTTTTAGTCTCCACAAATTGTTCATAAGAGCTGCATCAAGGCAGTCTGCCATCAATTATGTTCATAATGGTAGCTCAACATATATGGACTAACACTAATTATTCTAAAGAAATATTATATTTAAGACAATTAACTCTAGAAAAAATCACCATACACACCAGACAAGTTGCAGAAAAATAAAATATCATATGTGAAAGTTTTTATTCATCTTTCAGAATATTTTATAACAGGGCATAAACACAATGTGTTGTGCTATGCACAACATTCAGCCTTAATATATTCTACATGGTTCAAGATTTATTTATCCCATTAAAAAGTGAACTTTAAACAATTATAAGTTCAATTTTAAACTTTCACTTACTGTATAATTTAAAAAATCTTTCAGCCATTGAAATTTGCCATTTATTCTTATGGTTAAGTTAGGTTTAATTTTTTAATGTTTATTCATTTTTGAGAGAGACAGTGTATGAGCAGGGGAGGGGCAGACAGAGAGGGAGACACAGAATGAGAATCAGGCTCCAGGCCCTGAGCTGTCGGCACAGCTGACGTGGGGCTCCGACTCATGAACTGTGAGATCACGACCTGCACTGAAGTTGGATGCTCAACCAACTGAGCCACCCAGGTGCCCCAAGTTAGTTTTGTTTTTTAAACTTTTTTAGGGGATATATATGCTTTTTATTTTGGAAGAGATTTGGAGTAATCTATCTCTTCTATTAGATAATTATATATTATACTATATACCAGTAAGTTGCTTTCATTCAAACTGGTACTGATTTTCTCAAGCAATTTTTATTTAGTGTTTTTCAATGATTTCCAATAGTTTATAGCTTGTGGCACTTTTGTAAAACTTCTATTATTTCTAGTTCTGTTTGAAACCAGTCTGAATCACCTTTGCAGTATTACCTGCTGTCATTCCCTGTGTGGTAAATCAAACTACATTTTAAATTTAGTGCTGCATTTCATTTTCCAGAATTTAATGAATACTAGGTTTACTGAAAAGTCAGATTCCATTATTCGTTTACTTCACAAAGTTTATCACTCAGTTCTCTTTATGGCATTCAACATTTGGATAAAGTAGATTAATGAAATTATTTATATTTTTTAAAGCAAATTACTGAACCAATAATTAAGTTGTTTAAAATCTACCCAAATTCATATTAATTTATGAGGCAAACCCTAGACTAGAATGCAGATACATACAACTATCTGTCGAATAGCTCACCTTTAGCAGGACACAAGACAAAACAGGGCAAAATTGGGCAAATTATTCTCAAATTATATGACTGTCATACTCACTTCTTCTAAAATGTATTTTCTAAAACTGTATTAATTAATGTAACAAATAATTCATTTATTAAAATGTCAAAAATTGAAATTTCTCCTTCAAGTGATGGCAACAAATAACCCAACTACCTGACTTAAGAGTAAAGACTGATACCTTCCTTTATAATTACAATTCAATTTGTAAATGTAATATACATCTGTAATGAAACTTGCTCTAAGAGATTTTACATTACATTCACTGAGTCCCTTAGATATGGAAGAATTGAGAGCATATGAAAGAAAAGTTATAAAAGCACATATTTTTTAAGAGGGTATATATATTCACTAATGAGGTTGTGTAGAAATAGGGTTAAATCTTTAAAATGACTACCTCCTCCCACAAAATAATAAATAGAAATATGGTTTTGCCTAAACTTCAAAGGATTCTTTTTCCTATAAAAAAAGCTATTTAAGACATACCAAAACATGTAAAAATATGTCAAAGATATTGTTCAATGAAAACATTATTATATTCTAAAAGGTCTTCAACAGTCTATATAAGCAAGATATACAAGTAAACTTGTTATTCAGAAATAAAAAAATATATTTCAATATTGTCATTGTATTCCCAACCTAGTATTTTATTACTTACTCTAAAATATTTTTTTAAACACAAAAGAATTCCAATTTCTAGCTCAAGCTCAAAGTCCTAGAATAAGAGAGTTATGACATACTAGGCAGTTTCCGTGTATTTACATCCCTGGGTAGCCTAATGTTATTCTCTACCGTGACTATAAAACCTTGTGGTACAGCTTGACCCTAGAAAGCGAGGCTTCTAGTTTTTGTTTTTTAGGAATCATTTAATTGGATCTCCTATTATGATGATTTCAACAGCAATGTCTTTAACATCTACCATTCATTCTCACATTACATTAATAATCATCTTAATTTAAAACCTATTCATTGGTCAGAAAACTATTTTCAATAGAAAATATCTGACTCTCAAAGAGTAACTCAGATTTTTTTAATTGCAGAGTTGCATTTCATGAAGCAAATATGAAAGGGTGACTGTAGGGATGAGGTGAGGGGGGTCAAGTTCTCAAGCCTCTCCCTCTTGTTCTCCCAGAGAGATTACCATTTCTCCTCAGGCCTAGTCCCTAGCTGCATTTCTGTGTACCTGGAGAGATGGACTGAGGACTCAGCAGCAGAGACGGAAGCATGGCAGGAAGGCAGGCAAGTATTGTGAAAACCCTACCTCTGCTGTACCCCATTGGGAAAGGGGGAGAGAAGCAACAAAGTTGCATAAATACAAGTGAAAAATTATCATAAGAGATTCAAAATAATTGAAATAAACATTTAAAACAAAAGGTTTTTATGATTAAAAAGAAACGAGAACCAAATTTCAGAAATTGATAAAGTCAGCATTTTTTCAATATTTTATTTTTAAGTAATCTCTACACCCAATCTGGGGCTCAAACATACAACCCTGAGATCAAGACTCCTATGCTATACCAACTGAGCCAGCCAGGTACCTCAGAAAAAAGTTTTTAAATAATTTTCTAAAACTTTTATGTTTGATCTCTGTTTTGTTTCCTCTTTATAACCTCAAATTTTGCTACAAAGTACCATCCTGATATGCTTCTTTATTCCTCCCCAACTGCAAGGATGGTATTCTAAAGTTACCTCCACAAAACAGGCCAAATTATTTCACAATCATTTTAAACTAATCACAAATGTAGCAAGTGTCTCATTTCTAAAAGTCACTTATCTTTTTGAATGTCAAGCAAAAGTTATATTTTCAAACACAGTCTGTCTTTATAAGGAAATTTGAGACATCAGAAATCTATTTGCTAGACAGAAGAGCAACAATCTAGAAAAAGCACATTTCCCTTTAAGTACTGGCCAGATATTATCAGTCGGTTTCTCAACATCTCTCAGGCCCCTTTCTCTGGGCTTCTATCTGACAAAAGCAAATCCCAAATTTGGAAAAGGCTTCTACTTCAGAATGGTTTTTTTTCTTGCCAAATATCTTTGGCGCTGAAGGTAACAAGACACATCAGAGATTTTCAACAAATGCCACATTTTTGTCAAGAAGCCAAGAGATCTGAAACTTTTTGTCTAGAAAATTTTCTCTCTCTGCCACAACCCATTTATTAAGTTGCCAGTGCTAAATGGGATGTATAAAATTACAAAAATCTGAACTATGAAAAAGATAAGGCATCAAACCATACGGAACATGCTATCTCCAGTGTGTAAAATGGTCAAATGCTTCAAATTATACAGACTATCCCAGGAGAAACAGGTTACCAGTGCATCTGAAAACGGAAAGTGAGAGGTTGGAGGAGAGGAGTGGGAGGGCCACCTCTTTTCACTGTATTCCCTTTGCTGGTATTTGCTTTTTTCTGCACTGTATGCCAGTATTGTTTTTAAGGAAAGAAAAATCCACCCCCCCAAAATACACTCCTTAAAAATACATTTCCTGTGAAATCCAATTTAGTCAATAGTATTTAAGAATCTACTGAGTATACATTTCCATACATAACTTAGGCAGACAATAATCAGATTAAATGAATTTGATGAAAAGCTTTAATGGAGTATCAATTGGACTATTTTAATTTGTCTGTATATAAATGTACATATACATCTTCCAGACTACATCTACTTTCAGAATCATCGGCATATATCCAAATAGTGTTTCCAGCATAAAATTACATAATTTCTAAAATGAGACACAAATAACTAAGAAAGAAATGTTAAAGATTATGGATATCCCCCCCCCCCCCCCAACTAATGACTTCTAGAGAGGAGTAATATTTAGGGCATCAAGTTCCCCAGCAGCCAGAAAGTAACTCTCAGCAGAGAACCTCCAGATAGGATAAAGTGTTTTTTTTAATTTAAAATGGGATCCTTCCATATGTAAATGAACCTGTAGCAGGACCCAATACAGTTGAAAAACAAAGTAAGCAACAACTTGATGTGAACTGCTATCCTGTGGTTCTATACAACAAACTTCAGGAGATGAAGTATACTGCCTGAACAAAAAGTAATAATAATTATCTGGAAAAAAAATCTTATTATAAACACTTTTTCAAGTGGGTAACTAATCGACATGAACATTATGACAATAGGTTTCATTTCTGAAACATGTTTGAACTTGAAAAATAAAATACAATGGTTCACAATGTAATTTTTAAATCTATAGATGCCATAACACAAATATTTTTACTTACCTTGTTATTGCTGAGGAAAGGTTGAAATGAAAGACTTTCTACTATTTGTTATTTAAGCTAATACAAGTAAACAATACAATTTGAATTAAACCAGAATTTAAAAGCCAAACTGCAGTTTTTAGGATTCTAGCAATCAGTTAAGTAAATACATAAATGCTTCTTTGTGTGCCACTAACATAAAAAAATTAGTAGGCAATTCCAGTGCAGGTGAGGATGAAGACCTAGCCCAAGTGATTCAAGTTCAGGAAAGACCTGTAAAAGTAACATCATGTTAAACTGTAGCAATATTAATCTTGCCAAGTCAGTTAACTGACAACTGTAAACAGTTCATGTAACTTTGCCTTTCATTCTTTTAGTATTTTAAAATACTACTCTACACACTTGCATGGTTGACACTTTGTTCTCATAGACAACCATACTGATCCCTCTCCATACCCCTTACCCCCACAGGGGCAGATTCTTTGCAAAACTCACTGAAATGAACAAAACAAAGATTAAAACAATAAGAGCAAAACTATGGAAGACATTCCAACCAAAGGACTGAAGCGCAACAGGAAAAAGAATAGGTAACACTGTTTTTGCCTTCAAGATGTGTACCGTTAGGTTAAACTGGAATCATTTTCACACATCCTTTTCTTTTTCTTAAACAATAAAATCTGGCTTAAGAAAGTATTCTCCTTGATTTTCTTTCTCTTGCCCCACCAGTATCCAGGAAAACTTAAAAACTGTATCTTTATTTCCCCATTTTCTTTTTTTTTTTTTAACTGAAAGGTGGTTTTCAAAATTTAGTCAATATGCTTGCACACTTCTTTTGTCCTATTCTTTGTCATGTTCAGCATTTGGTGGAAAACTTAGATTAAGTTCTTTGCTCTGCAGGTAAATTTGCAAATTAAAGAGTGACAAAGTTTTTTAAAAATCAGTTTATCTATGGTTTCATTTTTTTTTCAAAAGAAACTATTGTTTTTACCTGCTTTTTACATCCATTTCATATTTCTTGAACAGGTTATATACTTTCTAACAACAAAAAGACCCATTTCAAACAACTAGAAATATTTAGATTTTCAAGGGGTTTTTTTCCCCTCTTCTTTTTGATCATGGTAGTAATAGAGTAAACCCTAAGTTGGATATTTACTTGAGAGTGAGAGGGGGAAGGTGGGAGGGAGGGGAGAAGGAAAAAAGCAGCAGTAACAGCAAAGGGAAGAAAACTGTGATGAACTTTACATGTGCAAATTGAATATGAAACAGCCTAACAAATAAAAATGTATTTTCTCTTATCCAACCTTCCATCCCCACAAATAAAAACAGAATACTTACAAGTTAGCATCTAGTATTTGTGGGTGTCTCTGTATGCGTGCTTTCTCTCTTCTTTGGATTTGGCTACTTGGAGCTAATTTAGAGGTGCCCGTTTGGTTGCCCACAAAATGATGCTTAAGGGTCTAAAGATGCATAAATTAGAAGCCCTACAAAGGCAGGGGGTGGTCATTGTACCTCATCTCTTTATGCGCTCTTATGGTGGGACCCAAGAGCCTTTTTTTTTTTTTTTAACACTTTAGATGATGGAGCGAATGAGGCGCTGGTCGCCGCAGAGGACCAGGAGAGCCCTGCACACCACCCTCCAACTCAGCACCACATCCCCGCTCTCCAAATATACTGGACTTTGCTACAAAGTCCCTTCAGGAAAACTGCGGTCTGGATGGGAAGAAGCGCCGAGTCCTTGACGTCAAGCCTCGACGCCGTCCTCGGAGTTTCTATTTCTGGTGCTCGAGGGCTGGGGTAACTGCCAGGGATCCAGGCGGGGAGGATGGAGAAAACAAAGGGGGGTGATCTTCTCAAGAAACACCCAACTGCCCCCTTTACCTTTTTGCCTCCATTATGGGGGGTGGGGGGTTAGAGAAAAAGATGTCAATGACCATTGTTTGCTCGTTTGGGATGTTGCTCCGCCCCCCAGTCTGTCGTAAACCTGGCGGCGGACTAAGATAAACCCCAGATCCCGCGGCTCGGGGGCTCGCCGCGCCGCCGACTCCTCGCCACAGGCGCTGCCGCCGCGGCCGGGCTGGCGGCGACGAG
>NC_043711.1:61606991-61614327 GCF_006229205.1 Suricata suricatta
AGCGCGCGGGGGTCTTTGGGACCCGGCGGGGGTAGCTGGGCCCCTGAGCGCTCCGAGGGCGCCAGGACCCAGCCCCGGGTCCCGCCGGCGTCGCGGCTGACCGCGGTGTGAAAAGCGCGGGGCGGCGGCGGGAGCGGGTTCCCGGCAGGCCTGGCGCTCACCGGGCTTCCCCCTCGGGCCCCTCCCCAGTCTCCAGGTTCATGGGGCCATCCGCGGGCGTGAACGTGGCCGGCATGGGGTCGCTGACGGGCATCGCGGACGCCGCCAAGACCCTGGCGCCGTTGCACGCGGCGGCGGCGGCGCCGCGAAGGAAGCGCCGCGTGCTCTTCTCGCAAGCGCAGGTCTACGAGCTGGAGCGGCGCTTCAAGCAGCAGAAGTACCTGTCGGCGCCCGAGCGTGAGCACCTAGCCAGCATGATCCACCTGACGCCCACACAGGTCAAGATCTGGTTCCAGAACCACCGCTACAAGATGAAGCGGCAGGCCAAGGACAAGGCGGCGCAGCAGCTGCAGCAGGAGGGCGGCCTGGGGCCGCCGCCCCCGCCGCCGCCGTCCCCGCGGCGCGTGGCGGTGCCAGTGCTGGTCAAGGACGGCAAGCCATGCCAGAACGGTGCCGGCACGCCGACACCCGTCCAGGCCGGTCCGCAGCCGCCGGCCCCGACGCCTGGGCCCGAGCTCGAAGAGCTGTCGCCCAGCCCGCCAACGCTGCACGGCCCAGGGGGCGGTCTGGCGGCCCTGGACGCGGCGGCGGGGGACTACGGCGGCGGCGTGCTCGGCGCCAACCTGCTCTATGGCAGAACGTGGTGACCGCGCGGGCGCCCCGGGTTGGGGGTCCTGCCTGTGGCGCAGAGGGTGTCCTAGGAACTTCGAGAACGGATGGGGAAAACACACCGAAGCGGACCCTTGTGTACGCGGCGATCAAAAACTAACGAATAGGTCATGGAATGGGGCACGCTCTGAACCTCTCCTCTGGGGGTTGGGGGTCAGCGACGGCCCTGGAATTTAATAATACCACGCCAGGAGGCTGCGGTGGTGATTTCCTCCTTCCAGAAGTTCCTAAATTATTCGAAAAGCTGGCTGTGTCCACATCCACCACGTTCCAAACCAAAGCTCTCAGAGTTCTAAAAGTTGGAAACTTTGTTGGTGTTTGTAGCTCTAAAAATCAACCCAGCTTTAACAATGAATCCTTTTTTGGAGTGGAACTTGAGAGATTAATTTTCAAAGGCCTCCCCCTTAAGTGCAATTTCATTAATGTTTGATTGAAAGTAAATTGTAGCTCAAGGTGGATCATGCACATGGCAACATTATTGCAGGGGAATTATTGCCATTTAAGTAATAGAGAAATGGAATAAAAATTATCAAAACAGTGCTTATATGGCGTGATAACAGCTTTTTAAATTTAATGCTGATTTTTAAATGTTTTCATCGTTATTTGGAAAATTAGTGGTTCTATATTACCCTGAGAGAGGGCATTTCTTACCATAAGATTGCAGCTCATTATAAGAAAGGATTGTAAACTACTCTTTATGTAAAATCTGGTCTCCCAAATCAACTGATAAAATAAATGCATGCTGTCCTTCCATGGACAAATTATTTGCTCTAAATTATTTGCTTGTCTGAATTTGAATACCTTAACAAAATACCAGAACAAGCAAGCAAATTTGCTAAAATTGACATCAATTAATCTATATTTCAAAGCATGTCAAGAAGGAGAATAAAGTGGTTTATTGAATTGTAATCGGAATGTAAAGAATAAGAAATATTTATAATTTTCCCACATTTCAAACGTAATAGGGGTTTTGCATACCGACTTGTTGGTGTTTTATTGTACAAATAATGTATTTACTCTTTAATATGCCAATTTATATTTCTTATGTTTTAAATGGATATTTAAATATAACTTAAAAGAATCTTACGTACTTTTTTTTTGTAAAAGTCAATCGGTCATTTCTTTTTCACTAAGTTGTATAGGTTTTATTTTGGTTTTGCTTTTTTCCCCCACTTTTTGGCATGACATGACAACACAGCTCAGTTTACTCACAATTTAAATAACTAGTGTTGGAGTAAAAACACCAAAAACAAGCTGAAAAACATTAGCTTATATAAAATGAATGAAAATTATAACATGGATAAAGCATGATTTATAAATGATAAACACAAATGGTTACCAGAGACCCTAAAACCCATATACATTTGAAGTTTTAGAATTAGTTTGAAGCTGAAACATTTCACTTCATTGTTCAGGCGTTTTTTTCTGAGTGTGCAAAGTGAATCTTAAGGAAGCTGTTTTAGAAATTATACATGCACTTTCTCTTAACTATATTTAACATAGTAAGTAATAGTAATAATAAAACTTCAATCTCCTTTCACAGAGGGGAAAAAATAACCACTGAAGAAGCAAGGGGATTCAGCCTTTTTCAAAGGTCTGTGAATGCATTTTTGGAAAAGACCTAATTTTTAAAAAGCATTTTACATAAAAAATAATATGAGCAGAAATAATAGTATGAAAATAGTGCAATTACACCTACAGAAAATTCTCCCAATTCGGGTTTTTGCATATTAATAGAATTGACTTTTAAAATGTGTGACAAGGTAGAATAACTATTTTTGATGTGCCAAATTTCAAAATGTTTGTTTATATTGATTTGGCTTCCTCATAGTAGTACCAGATTTTGAAATTTTACTTCTAGAAAACATGTTCCAAAAGTCCACAAGATTTGCAATATGTATATGTATTTTACAGCCCAATACTTAACCATAATAGCTTATGGACTACAGACTCCAAGTAACAAAGAAAATAAGTCTTCATGGACAGTTTTTCCCTTGATATGATTTATTTCTAGAACGAAGAGTCTCTTAGGCTAAGTGAACTCTGTATCAAAAAGATCATTAAGAAAAAAATAACTTTCTTTATCCAGTATTTTCTGAAAGTGTATTTGCTGTGGGCATATCTTTTTCTTTTCAGCATTGTTCTCAATAGTAACGGAACCACCGCCAGAAGTAAGTGCTGCAGAAGGCTTACTGTTCTACACTCAGAAATGCAGAGTTTATGTGTGCACATCCTGAAATTAGGATAGGGGTTGGTTCTTGAAACATTAAAATAGAAATGCTTTTAGTAAAGAATTCCACATTCTGGTTAACGCAAAGCAAGAGCTTTTTTCCCCCTTCTTTTGCAATTAGTGCTTTGCAGATCTTTTATAAAAACACAAACGGCCAGACTAGGTGAAACTCATTAACTGAAGAGGAGGATAAGTGTCTTCACAACCAAGGGGGGAGGGCCCCGCGCAGGGTTTGAGTGGAACAAAGCCCTCTCAAAGTTTAGCAGAGGCCACAGCAAAACTCGGTTACAGAAACGCTAACTACAAATGTGATATTTTTTAAAAAAAGTTTTGGGGTTGTACAACAAACTTCTCTTTTCCAGTTGAGGTACAGAAACAAAAACCCAGAATCAAAGTTGCAGAGAGGAACAGCAGTGATTGCAGGTACTTTTTTTGTAATTTGTGTTGGGATGTAAATAGAACCGCTGGGTGTGTGACAGTGTGCAGTGCTGAGGGACACAGGAAGGGTGTTTTGTATATGGAACCCATGGAGGGTGTAACCCAGTTGTCTTCTATTTAAGGCTTTGCTCAGAATTAAAACCTAATGGTAGGATAAGTAGTCAATCAGACTTTTATCAACACAGATGTGTTCAAACTCCATCCTGCTATCAATTGTTTACTTTCAAATTAAAGCAAATCAGAGAATCCCTGTTCACAAAATGCAAGCACCTTCCAAAGAGTTGCTTTGTTAGCTGCATTGAATACTGATGATTTAGAAAGACTTTTGGAATAAATTTGTGAACCACAATCACATAAAGACCCATCAACTGCATTTTTTTAGATATCAATTTTCGCATAAAGTAATGCATTATGTAGTGGGAAGACAAATTTCAGATGTTCAGAGCATAAATGATGTTTCCCAATTGTTTAATGTAACACTAACATATGAGGACAAACCCCTGTATGTTAACTATTTCAGTTCAGTATTTAAAAAATGCTGCTACTTGTCATGTCCAAACCCAATGAGACAGGGGTTAGGGTACATTTTATTAAAAACAAAAATTGAATAGCCTTTTACTGCTAGTGAAAATTGGCAAACATCTGGAGAAGATTCAAAGAATATGGCAGACGGGAACTGCATCCATATCCTTTCAAGAATTCCCTCTCCCTAGTAAGTATTGAGATAATTTTGATTTCAAGATTACTTTTATTATTTTTAAGTTGGTAGGTAGTGGAAGCTTCTGGGAGCTTTTTGTTTGTTTCACTGTTTTGCTTTATATATTTACCTGCAATTGGATAATGTGTACCCAAAATTGAATGAAAGACCATTTAATTTTTTAAATCCCTTGTAACCTCTATTTCAGTCATTGTTTAAGTGACTTCTAATAAAGGTTTAACGACTAATATTGCCTAACTCTAAGTTGTGCAAACTATTTTGCAGTAGTGAATAGCTCTAGTCCCATTTCAAATACAAAAATCACACCATGTTCGCTCTTGCCCCTCATTCCATAAATACGAAATCTGAAACAATGCAAGCAGTTAACGTTGCGTGGAGAAAAAAGCCATCGAGAACGGACCGCTTGTCATTTTATTGTTTGTTGACTTTCCCCCCGGTTATAGTAGGGCAGTCGATCGCCAGGAACAAACAGTGTGGCAGGATCTCAGCTCCATGACCGTCTGAGGCGGCCAGGGAAGAGGCACGGACTAGCCGGGCGAAACCAGCCAGCTCTCTGGCGTCCGGACTGGGGAGTGTTGACCCATCAGACAAGGTCTAAATTTTAGATTTCTAAGCTTAGCTCAATTCGATTACGTTCAGACTTAGAACTTAAACGTGCAGCGTCGGAAGGAAGATTTCCATCATCTCAAAGGTTCGGTGTTTGCATCGGTGCAGTGAGTTGAGCCGGTGAAACGAGCAGGTGGGGACGCTTCGGCGCCGCTTCCAGAAACCGAGGGAGGCGGCGGCGGCGGCGGCTGCTGCTGCTGCTGCAATGATCCGCTTTGGTCCCGACGGGGACCGCGACACACAGGCCACCCTGCGGGTCGGGGGTCTGAACTTTCCCGTGCCTGCCCTGCTCGACACCGGCGACTCGCCGGGGCCCTGGGGCTGGAGAGCGGCGGGTCGCGGGACTCTGACGGGCTGGGCCGCGAGGGGAGCGGGTGGGCTCCGGGCGCGCCCCACACGCGCACCGAGGGCCTGGTGCTTCCGCGTCCCGCCGGCGCCCCGCTGGTCTGGGGACCTCGCCTCGGGAAAGCGGCACATCTGTTCCCGCCACGGCGGGCCCGCGGCTTCCGGTGGTCGCCTCTGTTCCTGCGCGGCTGGCACGTCGCCGCGCCCTAGGGCCCTCGACGCAGTCGGAGGTCCGCCTAAGCGGAACACCGAAAGCTCGGAACCGTGAGCCCCATCCCGGCCGGCCAAGACGCCGGGCCCCCTGGCACAAACATTAACCTCCGGCTCATTACACCCAATTTGCTTTTGTAACGCCAAATGACAACCTAACGGTTTGTAGGTGGCTTTGTATTTTAACGTGCATCACCTCATTTGATCTTTAAAGGTTAGATAGCTGCGCATTAAGGGCCCTTAGCGTCACAATAAAGCCGCTGTTTTCATGTTCCAAGATTTTTAAGCATCTTTAATAGGAGGCCCTGAAAAAAACTGTCCAAAAGATAATTTTGAGTGTTTAAATGTGGCTCATGAACTAGTTTTACACCTGAATACGGAGGGAATGTTCATAGCTTTAGATATTCTATTCGAAGTTCTAAAAAGCATTCACTTGTTGAATAGAGTGCATTTTCTTTCTGGCAGATTCAGATGAGGGAACAAGTTAGGAGGAGAGGGAGCAAGGATGAAGGAACGGAGAAGGGGAGATGGTCCGAAGGGTTCAGCTGGCTGGCAGGTGTGCTGCGAGTCACCACACCGGTTAAGAGGGAATCTAGGGGCGCCTGGGTGGCTCAGTCGGTTGAGCCTCCGGCTTCGGCCTAGGTCAGATCTCACGTTCGTGGGTTCGAGCCCCACGTCGGGCTCTGTGCTGACAGCTAGCTCAGAGCCTGGAGCCTTCCAGTTCTGTGTCTCCTTCTCTCTCTGCCCCTCCCCCTCTCATGTTGTGTCTCTCTGTATCAAAAATAAATAAAACATTAAAAAAATTAAAAAAAAAAGAGGGAATCTAGCCAGCACCGCTGATTTCCATCAGGCTTTTTGCTTAAATGTCTTCAAAATATCATTTTAAACATGTTTTCAATTTTAACAGTTACATGTAATTGTGAAAAGGTCAAGCAAAAACAACTACTTTGTACACAAGCTCATGATAGCTTAAAATTAAACAAAACCTAACAGATCTGAGAAAGTAAAGGTTCTGTGGAAGTGTAGGTTTGGGGTACCTATGAAACGACAGACAGGAAGACATTTATAATGAGCTCCTTTGGAATATGCCAATACTTGATTTAGGTGGCTATTCAATTCATAGTATTTGGAAAATAGAGACATTTAACAGAAGGTGTTATCACTTTAATGTATTGTGAAGGTGATATAAAAGTTGTTAACTCCCAGCAGAGAGATGCTTTGTTTCAACAATAAAGGACCCTACTCTATTCACCCATCACCAGCTTCAAAATACCTTCCTATTCAAGGTTAAGGTGGCCTTTTTCCACAAAGGCTAAGATTAACAAGTGTGCCTTAGCTGAAATATCAAAGCAAAAATGTCCTAAGTCAGAAGGTCAAAGAGAAACCTTATTTTACAAGCTTGGGCTAGAACAGGCAAATGGAAACAAAGCAGTGTGCGTGCGTGCGTGCGTGTGTGTGTGTGTGTGTGTGTAAATTTGTCCCGGCAAACAAGTGAAAATGCATATGCAAGTGCCTTGTGTGAACTGCAAGCAAAAATCTTCTAAGGAGTAATAGTAGTGTGACTAGAAGAAAAAAAAAAAGTGAAAATATGTCTATTAGAAAATCATATAAAAAATATACTAAGGAGTACAGACTAATTAGCTATGAATTAAACTTTTCACCATAAAGATTTAAAACAAGTCCACAAGTCCTTAAAACTGGAGTACAATTCTACATGAAGTTTATAAACTGTAAGTAACTTATTCTCACAGAGATTATATAGTAAGCCAAATCAGTAGCTGACATACATCTTAATATAGGAGTTGGTTTGGTTGTCTTGCTGCACTGGTTTTCTTTTGACATCTAATTGTAGAAATAAACTTTCTGAAAAAATTGACTTAAAAAAACACATTTGGCCAAGATTTTCAATGTTTAAAAACTATAAAAAAATAATGACACAGCAGACCAGTTTTTTTTTTTTT